>NC_081347.1:1394500-1694500 GCF_029784015.1 Lycium ferocissimum
AATAAGTTGACTTAACATGTTACAGACGCCAGATCAGATGTAGGGTAAATCAGATTTTACAAAGTCTAAACACAAGATAAGAATTGTGATATGTTTTTTGGTTAGGGATTAGTAAATAGGCTCTGCTATTTATATATTGTCTCACTAGAGGTGGCAAATTTAACCATATTTGTATAATCCACTCAATCCGCTCGTGATTAAACCGTATTTAATCCGTGAATTTTTTAGTATCGGTCAACCTATTTTTTACCCGCAATAAAATTGGTAAAATATGGATTGAAAGCGGGTAATAACGGGTTGAACCCTATTTATACAGCCGGTTGTTGGCCTCATTGTGGGGATTCTATGTGTAATTGTCGGTCATTTTCTGTATTTTACTTAGCTGAATATATGACTCTTTTGTATTGATGATTCCTTGTGTTGAGTCACAGCTAAGGGTGTTCATGATCCGGTTTGACTCAGTTTTTAGTTAAAATCAAACCAAATCAATAAAGTCGATTTTTTTTAATAGTCAAACCAAACCAAACCATTATAGTATAAATTCTATCGGTTTCGATTTTGTCTGTTTCACTGGTTTGGTTCAGGTTTTGCAGTTTTTTCGGGTTTAAAAATGTATTTTATAATGCATTAGAAATTGATACACGCGAAGTAACATAACCCAAAATGCAAGCAATTACTACGCAAATTTGCCTCGTTATCTTTATTAGAAAAGAACTCTTAGCTTCATTCCCCTAAGAAAATGGGGGAAACGAAACAAGAACACCACTCAAGAATATTTTTTTCTTTTTTATCAAGAATCCAAAAGGAAGTCAATAGATAGGGAAGTTGGTAAATCAATTCCTAACAAATAATCAAGTCCACTCATCACTCGAAATTTTCCAAATTCTTCTTCCTTTCTCCACCTTATAAGATATAGCATCAATGGATTAATCAAGAAGCGTGCTAATAGGTAAAGAACTAGCCTCATCAACCAAAAAATCAGTTTCAATCACATGATAAAATTCACCTATACAAACTCATCTTTCTGGGAATTTTGAGCAAGATCTTTTCTAACACAAACATTGTATAATTAAACAAATTAAAAGAGACGGGGTACTGACTGACGAAAAGGGTTCGCGATAAAGTCCATTTCAGAGCTAGACTTTTCTTTCTAGTTAGTATTGGACTTGGAAGGACCTAAATTTATGAAGAAGATACATAAAATTTAATTAGTGTCATATATATATCGGTTTGGTTCGGTTTAGTTCGTTTTTTTTTTTTTTTTGTTCAACACCAAATCAAATCAAATGTTATCAGTTTCTTAAAATTTTAAACCAAATCAAATCGAATCGAGCCGGTTTTCGATTTATTAAGTCGGTTTGACTCTGTTTACCGGTTCAAATCAGTTTTTCGGTCTCATTTGAACACCGCTAGTCACAGCCCATGTATATCGAAGAATCATTAAATTAATTGTACATTCTTTTTAGTTAATGTTAAGTTTTCTTGTTCTTCTTCTTCTTTTTTGTTTTTTCTCTTTCAAGTTCTTGTTTGTGATCAAATATACAATATATGTGATTTAATACTTACCAAAAAATTGGGAAGTAGAAGTTTCAAGAAAGAAATATTTGGGAATAAAGTTCCCAGAAAGTTGGAGTCTACAGGGATTTAGATTATAACAATAAGTATTCTAGGTATATATTTTAACTATTATTATTCAAATTTTATTTAGACCATGTTAAATACCTATTTTGCAATATTTGTAAGAAATTATTTCTCTCCTTGCAATTACACCGTGGAAAATATTTTCAATTTTTAATCACCAACTAACATTGAAAAATATTGTTTCATTTGGGTGAGACATTATTCTCCGAAAAAAGAATGTTTGTTTCACACAGTTTTCTACCCAACCCCTTTTCAAACCAACTTATTTTTTACCCGCATTAAATATAGGCGGGTTTTGTTGCGACCCATTTTTGTCTCACTCGTTTCAACTCGTCCAAATCTGACCCGTCCATTTGCCACCGCTAATTATCTGTATAAATAGTCTAGAGTGAGATTTTATGACGTGTAAACACAAGATAAGACTTGTGAAATGATTCTCTGTTACTTCGCCAATTTTTTCGTTTGACAATATAGCATAAATGGTCTGGCTTTTACACAACGTCTATGCAAATTGCACGTGCATCATGGTTTCCATAAATGGTACGATAATAATGATTTTTTTTTTTTGTCACATAACTGTGTTTTCTTGTAGAAAAATCACATAACATTCACCCAAAAGATACGAAGGATAAGGAGACAAATGGCCAACCAGGTGAAACTATTGACACTCGCTGGCTCAAGAATTTTAAAAGTCATTTTTTAGCCTGTTCAAAATAATTCCATTTTATAACCATTTTTCAATTAATTCCAGCATATGTGTATAAACTATATCATTTTTTAATATGTATCACTACTGTATATGTATTACAAAATGTATCATCAGCATAGGTACTGTATCATTATCATATAGAATATGTATCCCTAAAGAATGTCTATATAAAATATATCATTATTGTATAATTTGTGTATAAGTAATGTACAATGAACGTATAATTTTTGTTTAATAAATATATAATTAGTGTATACTTACTAATTATACACATATTATACATGTCTTGGGATATTTCTTGAGGGCTCAATTAACGTATACTTACTAATTATACATGTTTTGAGATATTTTTTGAAGGCTCAATATGAATTTTTTTCGTTGATCTTTAGTGGCGACTAAAGTCGCCACAAAGAGTTTTGTTCTTTTTGTAGTGAACCTTTTGGGGCGATTAAAGTCTCACAAAAAGTCTGATTTTTCGTTTGTAGTGTGAGTTGGGCGGCTAGCGCCAGAATAGTATGGGCCGAACGGCCAGCTCGGGTATTAAGCCCCAAATGGGGCCTTTTGGGCTTTTCTTTTGGGCAGGTGGATTCACCATGTCTTTTTCCCAAGATACAATTGCCGGAAAACTCAATCTTTCGATGAGCGATAATTTTTTGCTCTACATTTTGACTATTTTTTTCATTTATAATCTAGTAAATACAGACTCGATTAAAAGTGGATTGATCTGACTCAACCCAATCATTTTTAACCTTTCATCTATTTCTTACCACCTTCAAATGTATCCAAATGACGTTTCCGACGTATTGTTTGGAAATTTCCATGCAAATTCTCTTCCAATTTACATCTCTATTTTCAAGATTTTCATCCAACGGATAGTGATTACTGATTCCAAAGATCTTTGATTCTAAATATCAATCTCCTTATTCATACGCTTTTTTTTTTCTCAAACCCTCATGCAATATACTCCAAGAAACAACTCTAATTAATCAAACAACTAAATGGGTTAATAAATTAGAAAGAATTAATCACAAGAGTATTACTGTCACGACGAAAATTCGAAGTTCATGAAGGCACCTCCCCCTCCCTCCGGTAGGCGTACCATTCTAGAATAGGGAATCATTTAGAAAGACAAGTAAGAAAATCATTTACATCATCGACATCGTCCAACAGGATTATCATAATTATGAGTAAGTACGGAATATGACTTAGCCAAATACAACCCCAAAATCTGGTCGAACTCGTACAAGAGCTTCTAAGGAGATTACAGGTCTTAGTCAATACAGAATTAGAAACTGTCTTAAAATGAAAAGACAGGATAATATAACCTACCTCAAGGTCGAGCGGGTGTCACGAACACTATATTTGAGCCTTCCCTTTCGAAGCACCTCCAAATGAGAAAAGTCTATCAAGATACGAATTTGACATTAAAACACGATTCTAAGGATACCCATACTGTCATAGAAGAAATTCGGGTCGAGAAGTCAACTCAAAATCCCATTCCCAAACCTCGAAGGTTAAAATAGTAATTTATCAAGAATTCGAGTCCAACAATATAAAATTAGTGTTCTAAAAGGTTACACGATTCTAACAACACCCATATTACTATGGTTTAACCTGGAACCCAAAATAACCAAACCCGAGCCCTAGGACAAAACTGAAAATTTAGTTTAAAAATAGTTTACCCAAAGCCTAAATAGTCTTATCCGTAAAAATCATGCAAAACTATTCATGGATTGACTCCCAATTATCAAGAAATCCTCAATTTCAACCAGGGCTAAAACCCTCAATATTTTCACCTCAAATAATGATTTAAATACTAACTAATGGTAGGAACTAAGAGATAATAACAAGATAAAGGTTAGATTCTTTCCCCCAAGCCTAGATGAGCAAATCCCATTAGAAATCACTTGAATCCAAACTCTAGAACTTGAAATTTGGGAATAGGGAAAAGTTTTTGAAGTTGGGGATTTTATTTCATCGTTCAACCGTTCTTCATCACGATCGCCACCTGAGTCATCGCGATGCCCATTCGCGACCCGGCTCAGCTGGGTTCATCGCGATCGTGGGACCAGTCACGCGACCGCGATGACCCGCAACTCACCCATCCCAAATATGCGTCACCTCGCGATCACGAGGGACTTCTACGCGATCGCGATGGCCTGTCCCACCAAGGCAGGCTATCTCGGCCACCTTCTTCGCGATCACGAACAAGGAAACTAGCAACTAAACACCAGATTTTTCTAGTGTTCACCAAACTTGGTTTTGACACCCCAAACTCACCCGAAACCTCCCGAACATAAACCAAACATGCTTTTCAAACATAATACACGCTATGAAATCGCTCGTGCACTCGGATTTCCCAAAAGAGCTCATCTTGACCTGATTGGTCCCAAAAGAGCTTTCCAATCGAAGACCCAAATCATTGACACGGGGTTGACTATGGTCAAAACTATCGTCCGCATTTAAACATCAAAACTCAAAATCAAATTAAGGATTTTAAAGATTTCTCATTTCAAATCATTACTCTCGAAAAATACCAAGCCTAAAGGAAGGATCGGAAAATCGCTAAAACGACATGGCAGGACAATTACTTTTGATTTGATAACCAATAGTAGTAAAAGTTGGAAATAACAATTCAAACTTGTAGGAAACCAAAATTGCGTAGTATTTGATATTTAATTCTTGTTTAGTTAGGATTTATAGTCAAATTAATATAGGAATATGTCTTCCTCTTTTGAGTTAAAGTAGGTATACTTTTATAAATATGGGTGCAGCTTGCTATTTTCATAACAAGAGAGATTGTGGAGATTTTAGAGCACATTCAGAGATTTTGAGTTTATGAATAAAATATTTTCCTTCAATAGCTATTACTCCGTACAATTCAAAGAAAATAGAACACATTTTAATATATATTACTTACACATTTCAAAAACTGGGTTAGCTCGGATCGGTCATCTTTAATTGGTTTATATTTATAAGATTCAAATAATATATAAAAGGTTAAGATGTAGAGTAAAAATGTTATCATTCATCAGAATTTTGAGTTTTTTGGATTATTGTGAATTTTGTGTTAGTAGTTGAAATTTTTGTGACTTTTTTATTAGAAAACATAATTATGTGAGTTTGGTAAAGAAAGATCATTATTCCATGTATGAAATTTACTCCGGGCATCATTATTATGGTCATGTACATGTCATGATAAAATAAAAATTCAAGAGCGAAAGTTTTATGTACGATATATAAACACAAGATAAGAATTATAATATGTTTCTCTGTTTCTTTCGCCAAATTTTGGTTTGAGATTTTACAACATGTAAACCAAGATATGGATGGTGACATGTAGGGGTGGCAAATGGTTGGGTTTGGTTGGATTTGGTTTGGTTGAAAATGGTTTGAACAAAAATGGGTTGAGTTTCAAACCGCCCATATTTTATGTGGGTAAATATGGGTTGAGTGATAAATGGCTGAGTTGGTTATGGGTTAACCCATATTATACAAGTGTAATATTTTTTTTATTTTTTATATCCCTCCCCCAGGAGCTCCTTCCTTTGCTCCCTTGGTGACTCGAACTCGCAACCTTCAGGTTGAAAGTGGAGGGCGCTTACCATCTGAGCAACCCCCTCTTGTCAAGTGTATATGTTTATAATTTTTTTTATAATTATGTTTATAATTTTTTTCTTTTCTCAAGTTAAATTAATTTTTTCATATAAATTTCGGGGGTGAGGGAGGGGGGGTGGTGGAGGTGGTGGGGTGGGATGCGGGTAAGATATTTTTTTTTTCATTTTTTAATAATTTTTTATAAAAGTAAATTATATGAAATTGATTTTTTTTTTGGGGGGGGGGGGTGGGAGGGAGTGGGGTGGGGGACCGAAATTCTTTTCCATTATTTATAAATTTTTTATAGAAGTAATATATATGAAAATAAAAAAAAAAATTTGGGTGGGGGGGGCGTCGTGGAGGGGGTGGGGGCGGGGGTAAGAATTTTTTTTTCCATTTTTTATAAAACTTTTATAAAAGTAAAATATTTGAAATTAATTTTTTTTGGGGGGGGGGGGGGGTCGGAGAGGGGTGGGGTGGGGTAAGAAATTTTTTTAATTTTTTATAAAAGAAAAATATTTGAAATTGAAATTTGGGGGTTGGGGGGGGGGTCGTGGGGGGGTGGGGGTAAGAATTTTTTTTTTCCATTTTTTATAAAATTTTATAAAGGTAAAATATATGAAATTGAGGGGTTATGGTGAGGGTGGGGGAGGGGTTATGGTGAGGGTGGGGGTAGGGATCGGAGTGGGAGGTAAAAAAAATTTTTTTTTTTCCATTTTTATAAAAGAAAAATAAAGCATATGAAATTAAAAAAAAAAGTGTGTGGGGGCGGGGGGCATGGCCGGGTGGGTGGTGGGGTAAGGGTTGGGGTGGGAGGTAAGAAAGAAATTTCTCATTTTCAAAATTAGTTGTTATTGGGTCTAGTGTGTTCTTATATTACCCATATTTGCCATATTTTTATGGGTTAAAGAGAGATTGCCGTATTTACCCACCTGAAATATGGGTGACCCAACTCACTAACATGTGGGTAAAATGGGCTAATTTTTTAAATATGGGCTCAAATTGCCACCTCTTTTGACATGCTTGTCTATTTTTTCGCCAAATTTTAATTTGAGAATATTATAAATGGTTTATCTTTCGTACATTGACGTGCATTATTATGATGTCATAAACACATCATGATAAAATTCTGTGCAATAATGTTATGAATCGATCAATTCTCCGATCATAATTCAACAATTAATCAATCATCAATAAATAATCTATGCCTAGATGTTAATAACAGGATGATAGGAGACGACTTTTATAGCAAATAAATTGAAAGGTAAATAGAATTGTGTCAAATTTACGAGAGTCTGACTTTTGAATGTATTCTACATATTCGCTTTCATTTGTTATGGATCGGATATACTTTTTTTTAATGATCTTATATGGTCGAATAAAGTACCACAGATATATCATATGTAGTAATAATTAATACATTATTTAGTGTTTAAAAGTTTCTTTTAAGCAACAAAAAAAGGCAGAATATATAGATAGACACTTTAACTTTGACAATCCAACTTTTTCTTAGAAAATACTTTTCTTTTACAAGTGTAATACTACTAGGATTAAGTGAATTTCAATTAAATTTTGAAATTCATGGAAAAATTGGTGGGAATACGTCAGAAAATAGAATATGAAAAAATAGAATTACTTGATTTTTGATTTGTAGCAATATAATTATACTTCTGATTTAGGCAGAATTTTTGGTAAGTTCATTAAGAAGTCCTTCATAGGAAAAGAATTCAATAGTTACTCTTGAAGTTTTATTAGCTAATATGGTTGATTTCTTCTCTTTTTTTTATTTGCTTCTCAATACATAGTATCAGCAAATATGGTTAGTTCCTAAATATTCCATATTTGATTATTGGGAAAAGGAACAAATTTGTCTCCTAGTTAATCGAAATTGAAAATTTTATTTTATGTTAAACTTTTGGTATAATATTATCATTGCCGTTAATTTTTATTTTATTTTTCTCTTAACCTCTAACGGAGCCTCCAATGTCAGGGTAGTTTAAATCATAGTCAAAAGTTGAGAGATAGATTTAAACATTTTTCATCCAAAAATTTGGATGTGCGAAGTACACTTTCGCATTGGAGCTCCATTAATAACAAAAGAAAATACGACGCATTATTAATGACGCGAGTATGGATGGAGTAAAAGTGTAATAACGGGTGAAATTGAGCAATTTTGAATAGTACAGAAAAGAAAAATCTATCATTTTCCTTTGATTATTTTGAAGCATGAGCTGGTAGGGATGATAAACGGGGCAAGGCAACACGGAAAGAGATTGAAACTTCCTCACGCCAAAGTTTTAAATGCCCTGCTTGTATTTTTTTTAATATATTCATTTCATATCTTGGAATACATTAACCCGATTATTATAAATTTGTATTGTGTGAGGCTCATTGAGAAAATGTTCCGTATTCCAATTCTCAAGACTTGAACCCGAGAACTCCACCGATCTCGTTTAACATATTCCCCCTACTTAAAAATACCTAACTTGCCTTGCCTCGCTTAATTCATTTTCTCTTCGCCTAATACTTTTTGTACATTGTAGTTCCTGTATCATTTACCCTTGGGAATTTAATTGTAATATTTCAACTACTACCTATTTTTAGGTCAGTTATAATCAATTGTATATATTTCGTTATCAAGTTTTAACTGAAAGGGTGTGTTTGGCATGACGGAAAATGTTTTTCTTCTTTTTTCTTGTTTGGTCGCACTAAATATTTTGGAAAATGTTGTTCCTATGAAAATTGCCTTCCTCAAATTGGAGAAAATATTTTTCTTAAGGGCCTCTTTGGAAGGACACATGGAATTAGATTTGAGTGTAATTAGGTGTAATTCATAGTTTGATCTATTTGTTTGGCCAAGTAATTGCTTGAATAGTAGGGAATTGGATGTAACTGGAAGGGGGTAATTACACTCTCCAATAAAACACACCAACGCATCCCCAACCCAACCCGTACTCCCACCCACCTCCACCCCCACCCCTATCCCCCACCCACGTACACCCCACCCCCCATCCTCAACTCGTCTACCTCCATTACCAAAAGTTGCAGCTCTAATCCAAAAACCTCATCGTATTTTGCTTTTAGTAAATACAAATGCTCATAAAGTGACATTTCCAGCTTACATACCAAACACAAGAAAATAAATAAGAAAATCGCTTATTTTCCGAAAAAAAAAAAAACATTTTTCGTCATACCAAACACAACCGTCAAGAACAAATATCACGTGTTAAGGTTGTTGAGACAAATAAATTGAAAATTCATGGTACACTCCTACCTACGACTTTTACAAAAATGTCATCTCTCTTTGTTTTTATTTCCATTTAGCTCTGACCTTGTAAACTTCGACGACCACTTCAAAGTTGTATTTTTCCTTTATCAGACACCTACTCTTTATATCACCATAATTTCCAGTTCTTAATATCAAATTTTCACTATAAGAAATGGCTTTTCAAAAGATCAAAGTGGTTAATCCCATAGTTGAAATGGATGGTTAGATCTTTATTTGTCTATCACTCTATGTTTCTTTTTTCCATCTGATTATCTGATCCTTTTTCGTATGTTACTTTTTTATAACTTTCTTGAAATTGGTGTGCTAATTCTGTAAATAGCTGCTTTCAGTTTCAGTAGGCTGTTATGTACTGATTTTAGTTCAAGAATTGATTTTTATGCTGTTTCTTGATTCTGGGTGAAATTGATGTGTGTAAATAGCTGCTTCAGTAGGCTGTTATGTGCTAGTTATGTACTTATTTTAGTTCGAGAATTGATTTTTATGCTGTTTCGTGGTTTTGGGTGAAAAGGGCCTCTTCTTAACCACCGGAAAAGAGTATCTGTTGGAACTTCTTTTTTTTTTTTTTTTTAATATTCTTTTTGCATTTTAATCTACCAGTCCACTAATATCTGGAGGCTGTAATTTCATAAAAATATGTACTGTTTCTTAAAAACCGTGGTGTCGGGGCAGCTTGTGCTCACCGCGAGTGATTCCACGTTGTACCTGCTACTTCCCACCAGCATAAGTATCGGGCAACTCTATCCACTTGGAAAGATGGAAGACCATAGTGTTTTTTTACCTCCGCTAGAAATTGAACCGAGACCTCATGGTTCTGAACAGTGGCGGAGCTAGCATTTTTATTAAGGAGTGTCCAAATATAAAAAGTATGACATACGAAAAAATCAAGGGGATTCAACACATAATATATATACATAAAAATAAATTTTTAACTATCTACATAGTCTAATTTATTAACGAAACCCCTTGGATACATGTGGCTCCGCCACTGGTTCTCAACTCACTTCATTGACCACTAGGCTGTAATTTCATGTGAATATGTACTGCTTCTTGTTCAAGATTTGATTTTTATGCTGTTTCGTGTGTCTGGGAGAAAAGGGTCTCTTCTTAACCACTGGAAAAGAATATCACTGAACCTTTTTTGCATTGTTACACTAGTTCATAAAACAATGTACTGATTCTTGTTGAAGAATTGGCTTTTATGTTGTTTATTGTCTTGGTGTAAAGGTTGTGACAGCTCAGTGCACTAGTTATATTGTCGGTTTTGAGCCTATGACCATACGACTTTAAAATGTGTCACTGGGTGTAGTATTTACTTAACTAAGAAATAAAAATATTCAATTGGCCGGAGAAGCGATACCGAAATTAATTGAACCAGAATCTATAATACAACTCAATGCAAAAATAATGAAGAAAGGTAGAAGGGGATGGGAATACTGAGAAGAAGGAAGATGAGGAAGGAAATATCTAAATAAACGTCTACCCATTTTTTCAGTACTTACTAACCATCTCCCTAAATCCATTCCGGCTTATCATGCTCCGAACCCGCAGCTAACTTTCTATAGGGTTGTTTAATACTTATACTCCTTCTCCAGCTTGGCATTCAGTTTTAGCTTCCAAAGTATCCTCCGTTGTAGCAATCTGGTCCCCATGGTTACATCAGTAGGGTCTAAGACTTGTTTCTTTATATACCAACATCTCTCCGTGTGGGATTTGCCTAAGGTGTTACATACACCTCCCTTTAGGGACAGGGACAGATCCAATATTGTGGTACCGGGGTCATCTGAATTCAGTACTTTCAACGCGGAGCATAAATTTATGTGTAAAAGGTCACTGAAATTACAATGAATTGTAGATATGAACTCATAACTTTAAAAATATAATGAGTTCAATGATAAAAAATTAAAGAATGAACCCATAAAATTAATATTCTGGATCCGTCTCTGTTTAGGGACTCAGTGCCTTGCAGAAGTTTGCCCTGTCATTTTTAAGGTCACATGCGAAGTCACTCTGATACCATATATAACAGCTTTCACTAGTAAGTACATCCCCAAAGTTTATTTCCAAACATAGCAGTTATTGCTGTAATAAAGGAGCAGGGTGAAATGATAATCAACCTTCAAATTATGATAAAAGTTCAAATTACGTCATCATATATGATAGATTAGTTTGGTCCACCACATTACTCATTGGTTCTTTTTAACTATCAAGAGATGTTATTTTCCCATTCTTATTGTGCTCTACCTGGCTATGTGATGCAGGAGATGAAATGACCCGTGTCATTTGGAAATTAATTAAGGATAAGGTAACAAGTTGTTTCGGTCTTATGTATACGTCAGTATAATATATTCTGTGTCTATTTTTCACAGTTGCTGACAAATGAATTCTCTTTTAAGCGTTAGCTTATCTTGCCCTTTGTGGAATTGGATATAAAATACTTCGACCTAGGCCTTCCTCACCGGGATGCCACAGATGATAAGGTTACAATTGAAAGCACTAAGGCTACTTTGAAGTATGTACCCGATTTCTTTCTATATTTTAGTTTCTACTTATTGAAACATTGGCTGTTTTAGGACCAAGCTCATGGATTACCGAATGTTACTCTTTATATATCCGGCCTTATTATTTTCGGACTAATAAATTGCAGGTATAATGTAGCAATTAAGTGTGCAACCATCACTCCAGGTGACTACAGTTTTGCCTGTGGTTTATTTCATTTTATTTAGCGGGAGCTTAGTGCACCGGGCTTCCCTTTTTAAGCTGCTGTTCCGGATTAATGATGATTGAGAGTACAATGTTTTAACCATCTAATTTTTCAGTGTGATATCGGACATCTATTCGTTAATCTTTATAATAAATTTTTTACGTGTTTAGAACCTACATCGCGGAACTATACACTACGAGTTGAAAACATTTAAGAAAGTTTGAGAAAATCATAAGTTCTTTAACATATAAATCGGACAGAGAGACAACATATGTGAATTCATGTGCAGATGATGCTCGTATGAAGGAGTTTAACTTGAAGCATATGTGGAAGAGCCCAAATGGGACAATTAGGAACATTCTGAATGGTGAGTCTCCATCTCTATGCGCCAATTTTGGTGGGTGATATATCGGTATGAAATTGAAGATATTTGGCTTTTTATTGCAGGTACGGTTTTCAGGGAACCAATCCTCTGCAAAAACATCCCCCGACTTGTCCCGGGTATATTTTACTTGCTGCACTTGTATTTTTGTTGTTCACCTGATTCTGTCTTTGACTTACATAGATGAAGCTGACATCAGGTTGGTCAAAACCAATATGCATTGGCAGACATGCTTTTGGTGATCAATATCGAGCTACTGATACAGTAATTCAAGGAGCTGGAAAACTCAAATTAGTATTTGGTAAAGTTTTTGCCTCTCTGTATAGTTGCTAATACTATCTGTTTTCTCTGCCCTATTTTGGCTATGAGTAAATTGGTTCAGGTTCTTCACAACTTTTGGTGATTCTCTGTAAAGAATTGCTGCTGAGATATTGTATTGAACCTGATTGCAGTACCGGAAGGAACAGATGAAAAGACGGAGTTCGAAGTTTACAACTTCACTGGTGCTGGTGGAGTAGCTCTATCCATGTACAACACGGATGAGGTTTGGGTTTACCTAAAACTTATGTTGCTCGGACTCTCCACAAAATGTTGTTGCATCCGTGTCGGATCCTCCAAAAATGCACAACTTTTGGAGGATTTGACATGCACCCATCAACATTTTGGAAGAGTCTGAGCAACATAGCTTAAAACAGATAATTAGAATGCTCTGGAGTTATGCATCTTTGCTGCTTTTTTTCTTTCTGCGCAGTCAATTCGCTCTTTTGCTGAAGCTTCTATGAGCATGGCATACCAAAAGAAATGGCCACTCTATCTTAGCACAAAAAATACCATCCTTAAGAAATATGATGGAAGGTACGGCTAGCCGTTGATCTGATTCTATTTTTCTCGGCACACTCACTGTTTAAATAGGACGGTTTCTTTACTTTTTACCTCTTTGCTTGTCCTCCCCACCCCTCCTTTTTTTTTTTTTTTTTTGGATTTCTCTTCTTACTTTTATGATCTTTTCTGAAGATTCAAGGACATATTCCAGGAAGTTTATGAGTCAAAATGGAAGTTAAAGTTTGAGGAAGCTGGAATCTGGTAAGCACCCAATGTTTCATATCCAACAACTGGTTCTTGATGATAAATGAAGGAGATTGTTAAATGCTTGAATTCATCAAAATAGGTATGAACATCGGCTCATCGATGATATGGTTGCTTATGCTTTAAAAAGTGACGGTGGATATGTATGGGCGTGCAAAAACTATGATGGAGATGTACAGAGTGATTTCTTAGCACAAGGTATGCTTGGCCAGCTTGCTAAGGGTTTGTAAAGCTATCAACTACAGTCAAAAGCTCTCTATGACACCATTGTTTGTCTTGATATTTTTTAGCTGCTACAGCGAATGCTGTTATAGAGAACATAAATCGGTTCCAAAAATAGCTTAGCCATTATAGTGAACTGATGTTATAGAGGATGACTGTTATAGAGAGGCTTGACTGTATTCATTTTGGATTTTAAATATTGAAATGGTATGAAAATAATTACTTGTTCAATTTTCCCTTTTGCGACCTACTTTAATGCTTTTATGAGCTTGTAATTGTTCTTAAATTGCTTATCGCTTGAACAGGATTTGGATCCCTTGGATTGATGACGTCGATCCTGGTATGTTCTTTATGCTTCACTTTCCCTGTTCGCAATTCCTTTTAGTTTTGGGGCTCTTTTATCTTGTGATTTCATATAAAGATCGGTTGAGAGATAAGGCTTATAATTAATAGATCATTTTAGTTTTGTTGCTGATTTGCGACTCTATTTGGTTGCTAATGGGGTTGGAATTTTTTGGTTCAGATATGTCCGGATGGAAAGACCGTAGAGGCAGAAGCAGCCCATGGAACTGTTACACGCCACTACCGGGTTCATCAGAAAGGTGGTGAAACCAGCACCAACAGCATTGCCTCAATTTTTGCTTGGACTCGTGGACTTGCACATAGGTAGGACATTGTAGTAGTTAACTGCTGTGCTTTGGTGCCCCCAGGGCTTTGGCCTGGTTATAAGGGTGGAGCACGTGATGTGTGGATTTGGCGCACGTCATGGATCCGAACCGTGCCACATACAAAAGCCTATAATAATCATGCTGCACTTAGATTTTTTATGATAGCAGTACCGATATAATAATGATGTATTTTTAACAGGGCAAAGTTGGACAACAACACTGCACTCTTGGATTTCACCAAGAAACTAGAAGAAGCTTGCATCGGTGCAGTGGAGAATGGGAAAATGACCAAAGATCTAGCACTTATCATCCACGGATCCAAGTGAGCTCTTTACTTTTTTTCTTATTCATAGTATTTCATGTTCTGTAGTTAATCCTTTGTGCTTTCATTGTTATAATTTTCTCTATCGAAACCTTATAGGGTCGCTAGACATCAATATGTGAACACTAAAGAGTTCATTGATGCTGTGGCTGATGAGCTGAAAGCTAGACTACTGAAAGCAAAGATTTAAGTGTATGTTTTTCTGATCAAAAACTTATCTTTTTCTTACTGGGATATAATCGTGGCTCCAGTTGATATAATCTAAGATGTTTGTCTTGACGAAATCATTTCTATAATTTTGTCATCTTGAATAGTTGAAAATACCATGTAGCACCAAAAATCACTCTGAACCTCTCAACTTCTTTTTATTTTTTCAGATAAGGTCTCCACTTAAAGAGGAGGAAGACATTTTGCAAGAACTTTGAGGATCCATAAATAAGATGGCAAAATTATACCATTCTACCCGTGAATTTACTCTTTATACCGTTCTACCTATGACTCCGGCTGCCAGAAGAAAATATAGAAAGGGAATGTCTAGTGCTTTTTATATATACATATAAAATATTGGACGGAGATGAGTTTGACTTGATCGTTATGGATAGTGTCGATTCAAATAGCTGACTTCAACTTGCTTGGGTTTAAGGTGTCGTTGTTGTTGTATTATGGCTCTAGCACATCACTATTCACCAATCCACCCTTAACCCTGAATTAGCATGATCTGCCCTCATCGATCCACTTAGAAAATAAACTTTTTAATTTTCAGGTGGTTTTAAAAGTCTCATAAGATGGTTTCATTAGTAACTGCCCTAAGAGGTTCCTAGGCGAGTCGATATAAGTTACACCAGAATTAGCAAATAGTAATTAGTAAATAGTAATACAATATTTGGTTACTAGTGTTAAACTTGGGATAATTTATGCAAGGTTTAACATGCATAAATCAAATGTATTAGTTATACATCGATTAGATAGTTATACAAGATTTTTATACCAAACGTTGCATAACTAATACTGAACTTTTTACCGAGAGTAATTTTTATTTTTCTATACCTCGAGCTTAACCTCTTAACAGTGAGGTCTCTCTTAACAGTGAGGTCTCTTGTAGGAAATATACATGTTAAAAATGAACAGTATCATTGAACTTCGAGCTTATATAGTACAAGTAGGAGTGTCAAATGAGCGGGTTGGGCTGAAATTGGCCCAATCAAAATGGTCTGAAATAATAAATAGGTTGGGCTAACATTGGTTCAAAAGTTACTTGGGCTGAAATAGGCTGGGCTGAAATGAGCTAAAAATGGGCTGGGTTCATGACCCGCCCAACTTGACCTAGTTTTTTTTTAAGGTTCTATTTTCTAGAAAAATATTTTCGTGGAAAACATTTTCTTGAAAATTATTTTCGACGATTTAAAAATATTTTTGGGGAATCATTTTCCGTGGTAAATATTTTTGAGAAAAACATTTTGCGTGAAAAATATTTCCCTTCATATTAAACATACCACAAACTTATAAGATACATGATACAAGAAAAGTGTATACATAAAATAAAAGTACATCTCAAGCAATAAACTTAAATTTAAGTAAATCTTAAAAACGGGCTAGAATTAGGCTAAGTTAGAGATCACTTTAAAATGAGTTATGTTGGGTTGGACTAAAATCAGTTCAATATGAAATTATCTTGAGCCCAACTCATAAAATTTTGGGCGAATTGGGCGGATCATCACCTTTTGGGTCAAATTTGACACCCCTAAGTACAAGTAAAGGTAAAAAAAAAAAAAAGAAATCTGAGATGTGCACTCTTTTTTTCTTATCTTGAAAGGGATTCAAGGGAAAGGAAAGCGTGTGCCAGTTGGTTTATGTTCGTTTGTTTGTATCAAAATTACAAATTATCTGACTCCTACATCTCATGGCCGTGGAGACACGTGAATGGTAGCCTTTTTTACTTTATTGTATCCGGTATTCGAAATTTCTTAGTCAAGACTTATTTGACATTCCTAGATAAAGACGCTTCTTAATTAAGGGTAGAGTAATTTTTACTCATCCCATCTTCAATTCAAATTCAGAATGATTTTTTTTTTTGGTAGGAAGCGCACCGAACAAATAGAGACATACAAGTCCAAAGCAAAATTTTAGTTGAAATGACTGAAATGTAATGTCCAAACAAAGAAGGAAAGCAACCAGCTCTGCCACCAATAGTTATTTTTCTCATGAATGCCTGGCCCACTTCATTTTCCTCTCTTTTTTCTCCTCTTTCACGTATCCAATTGAGAGAAGAAAAAAAAAGTTTGGGATATTTTTGTCACAAAAGTAGAAGCTCTGGAACTTTCCAAATGGAACAAATTAAGTAGGCGTTTGGTCATAGAAATAAAAAAAAAAAATCACTTTTTTTTGAAATTTTGGAGTTGGAGTTGTATTTGGCCATAGTTTTTACAAATAGTATTTTTTTATTAAAATGTACTTGTTTTGGTTGTAAAAAAAATAAAAAATTTCTTGTTTTTTCAAATTTCAAATACAACTTCAAGTTGTATTTGAAATTTCATGACCAAATATTAATTTTTGGAAAAAATAAAAATTAAAAAAAAGTGAATAATTCTTATGACCAAATGGTCCCGCTATCCCAATTTATGTGGCCAGATAGTTATAAAACCAAATATTGAAAAGTAATAAAGACTTTATATTAAAAGTCATTTGAATAAGTGAACCTCAGGACGTGCTTAGACATTTCTACTGATGCTGACTATAAAACGTAGAAATATTTTGAACGCTCAAATCTCTCATGAAACATTTGGAAAAGAACCTTCCCCTCCCACTCTTCGTATTATAATTTTAATGATATTCTTAGCGAGATTTATATTTTATATTGACGATAAATAACGATATTTATATAATTAATTGTTTGTCGTAATTATTCACCTCTTAAAAAATACTCACTCTGTCCCAATTTATATGACACTTTTCGCTTTTCGAGATTCAAACTACATGAATTTTGATAAATATTTTAAGATGTATTTTTTTACTAAATTGATATGAAAAAAGTTGTAACTTATAACACTTTTCATTTAGTTTTCAAATATATAAATTTTAATTTAAAATATTGAGTTAATTTAATCCAATTTAACTTCAAAGTTTAGTCAAATTGACTCTCGAAAAATAAAAAGTGCCACATAAATTGGGACGGAGGAAGTACATTTTAAGAGGTGAATAATTTAGACAAACAAATTAATTATATAAATATCGTTATACATCGTCAACATAAATATAAATCTCGCTAAGATTATCATTAAAATTATAATACGAAGAGCGTCGTGGGAGCGGAAGGTTCTTTTCCAACTATTTCCTGAGAGATTTCACTGTTCAAAATATTTCAACATTTTATAGTCAGCATGTAGAAATGTCTAATCTCATCCTGACTTTTAATATAAAATCTCACTTATTCAAATGACTTTTAATATAAAATCTCTATTACTTTTCAATATTTGGTTTTATAACTATCTAGTATCCGATCAAATTACTTGCTCGACTATTTTAGATTCGCCCACGTAAGACTCGTTAAAGAAAAAGGTGCTACTTAACATGGATTTTTCTATTTTAACGCTCGAACGTGACACTTTTGATTAAGCGGTGGAGTGATCTCATTGATCTCACTATGCTTTCTAATGGTCACCTCTTTACCACTTTAACTTTTATAATCATTTTGTATTCGAAAATCAGTTATTCGATTAATTTAAATTCGCGTCACGTAAGATTCATAAAAAAAAAAGTGCCTTTTAATAAGAATTTTTTTATTTTCAGGCTCGAAAGCAACACGATACAGTGAAGGTAACGGTGAAGGAATTTCATTTAACACAGTATACACTGTAGTGATCACTTTCAATATTATTAGTCATCCGCGTTCATCGCATCATCAAATATTCAAATGCTTTGTCGACTTTGCATTTTTTCTTCTTATTATGGTGTCTTGTTTTTTATGGAAATAAATATTTTGACCAATCATATGATCACAAACGTACGCGTATACGTGTATTAATGACTGAAAGAAGACAAAAACAGAATTCAAATGAATACATTTCAAGTCAAACATTCCTTTAGTTGAATTTTTAATATGGGAATATTTCTTAATAGTCAATATTAAGCCAAAATAGAACGAAATAGGAAGTTTGCTATTGTTTTAGATGGAATATTATAACCCAACTTCAGTAGAGGTATTTTTGTAAGACAAAACAAAATTAAGCCTGTTCTATTTGGCAATAGTTGAATGTCATAATCCAGAACCTTCTCTCTTTGTGCAATTTTCTATCAATTATTAATCGATTAAATTAAAAAGAAAAGGAAGAAATTTGTAACGGAAACTTTTATTGGGAACATCTAACCGATACTCCAAAGACAAGAAATATCAGAACATAAAATTCCGACATTTATCTTTATATAAAGTAATCTTAATTAAATATCAATTTTGAGACTTAAATGCATGGAACGTATTTTCAATTTTCGCCACATAGATTTCACGAGCCTCGTCCATTGGGCTATGCCATTATCGAGCCCCTAGACACGCATATTGTATATGAATTTGTGCTATATTTTATAAAATTCTTCATTTCCCTTTTATCCCGATACGAGATTCGCCTAAGATGTAATGTATAACGCTTCTTCAATAATTCGCTAACCTAAAATTTATCAGTCTTTCTCTTCCATCCAGTCTTGTCGGGTCATCCTCCGTTGTCCGTCATGGGCGTCATAATAACTATACGTACTGTTTTGGTTGGATCAGGGGCGCACCTTAGTTATTTTACTTGAGTATTTATTACTTCTCATTATACAAGTGTGGATTTATTTCGTCCATCAAATAAGTTCAAAGCCACACTTCAGTGCAATAATGCTCTTTTCCTTTAAAAAGACTTGGCACTTGTCTAGCTCCCTCAATCAAGGCACCAAGCCAGCAGTTGTCTTGTATACAGTGACTTCTTTAATTAAATTAGATGAACTTTGGATCATTTTCTTGAGCCCTCCACACTTTACCAAAGTAGATCACACTTGATACAAATCCATTTTGAACTTATTATTTATCCTGGTATTTTTAAATTTGATATATATAGTGTAAAAAGACATAATAGGTAAATAAGGGGTCATTTGGTTTGAAATGGGGATATTCCGAGATTATAATCTTGAGATTAAAATCAGGACCTAACCTGGATAACTTATTCCACTTTTTATATGGAATAAATTACACCAAGAATTTGGAATAAAAATGATATCGATTTTAGCTAATATCTTCAATTAAATATGGGATAAATTTAAACCGAGATAACCCCCTAATCAAATGAACCAAACGGCTCCTTGGTATCTTTAGTATCTTTTTATCAATCTGCTTTTTTTATATCATGGGCAAGGAATTTTTTTTTTTTTTTAATAAAATATTTTGTTTGTGTTCTTTTCGATTTTTTGATATTAAAAGAGTAGAGTGATTTCAATCATCCCACCTCTCAGTGGAGATAAGTAAGTGCTCAACTAATCAATGAAGAACTCAACTTGAATACAACAACCAAAAAAATTATGATGGGATCGATATGGTCATTTAACTCTTAACCGGAGGTCTCCAATTCAAACTGAAATGAAATTTTTTTGGTAGGAAGTGCACGGAGAAAAGGAAGTATGGCAGTCACACAAGTCCGAAACAAATAAAATTAAATGAATTTTATATTCATAATAAAGAAAATGGAACGCGGGGAATTGAGAACCTCTAACTGATGGTCCAAAGACGAAAAAAATCAGAACATACAATTCCGACATGTCTTTCCTTAATAATCTTAATTAATTACTCCCTCGTTCTTTTACTTATCCCTATTCTAAAAATATATTTTTATTTTTACTTGTCACTCTTAGCATATCAAGAAAAAATAATTTCTTTTTTCCTATTTTACCCATAGTATTATTTACTCATTTCAAATCATTTTCTAAATCCATTAAATATATGCACTAATTAATATGGGTATCATGATAAATTATACACTTTATTTATTATTTATTAAGGGATGTGTAAAATCCATAGTGAACAAGTAAAAGTGAAAGGAGGGAGTAAATATCAATTTTGACGACTTAAATGCATGCGCGTATTTTTTATATTAGCCGAATAGATTTCACAAGATTTGTCCTTTTGGACTCTGTTATTAATTATCGAGCCACGATCACATGTATGTTACGAATTTTATTCTATATTTTATAAAGTTCTTCATTTTTCCCCTTATTCTGATATGAGATTCGCTTAAGATGTCATGTACAACCCTTCTTAAAGAGTTTGTCAATCGGAAAGCTTGTCAATCCTTCTCCTTTGATTCAATTATGAACGTCACTGCTATAGTGTTTTGGTAGGTTTGGGCATACCTTAATTATGTAACTGTATACTATTACTTGTCATCACACAAATATTGAGCAATTTCGACCATCAAAACTTAAATCTATTAAGAAAATATCACCATCTATATAACTCTGCTAGAATTTGAAATTTAATCTCCCATAATTCTTGCCTCGTCCATTAACTTCGAAGCCCTACCTTAGTGTGAATTTATTACAATTTGCAGGATTGCCCTTCGTTGTGGGTGGACTCTAATTTTTGCCCCTCAAATTGATGGTCTTTAACTTTTGTCCTTCACTAAAAAAAAAAAAAAAAAATCGCAAGGCAGAATTCTGCTCATGGAAATCCTACCTTAAGGCCCAAACTGCACATTTGTATGGACAGATTTGCAAAATTCTGCTTTGCGAAATTATGTCTTGTGATTTTTGTTTTTTTACTGAACTGGGATTCGAACTTATAACCTCGAAATATTAGGCGAAGGGCAAAACTTAAAACCATCACTTTGAAAGACAAAAATTAAAGACCACCCCAAACGAAGGGCAATCCTCGTAAAAAAAAACTTTAATTTTCCTTTAAAGACTTGACACTTGTCTCCTTCAATCAAGGCATCAACCCAGCCACTTTATATTTAATTAAAATGGTAAAGATGCTAAGTGGTGTCTTGTATACAGTGACTTATATTTAATTAAATGATAAAGATGCTAAGTGGTGTGTATAAAGTGACTTATTTAATTAAATGATAAAGATACTGTAAGCATGAACTTCGGATCATGTTCTTCGGCCATCCACACCTGACCAAAGTAGATCACACATTCACTCTTAGACACAAATCCCACTCCAAAACAAATATCAAATACATATTAAATTCATCATTAAATTACTCGCAGCTAACATAATTTTTTTATAATCTATTGCTAACTTGTCACTAAATAGGTTATGGGATTAGTAACAGATTTTTGCTATTGAATGACAAAAATCATCCGTTGTTAATTTCTATTTTTTGTAATCTCCTTTTTGAACTTATTATATTTTGTCCTAATATTTTTCGGTTTACTTTGATATATAGAGCAAAAGGAAATACTAGGTAACTAAATAATAATTATCTTTTTATCCATCTATATTTCATATATCATGGGCAAGGAATTTTACTTTTCTAATAAAATTTTTATCTGTGTTCTTTACTAGGTAACTAAATAATAATTATCTTTTTATCCATCTATATTTCTTATATCATGGGCAAGGAATTTTACTTTTCTAATTAAATATTTTATCTGTGTTCTTTTCGATTTTTTATTATTGTACTTTTTAGATAAAATTTTTAGTTAAAGAAAAGAAAGGCATGCAACAAAAATGCCATTGGTAGTTGGGGATATTATTTAACTGTTGAAAATGGTTAGGTGAATGAAGCAAATCATAACATATTGCACATGCAGAATTATTTGATGGTACCCGTGATTCGTTGAGAGGAAAACTTCTTGGGATAATATGTTCTGTTAATTTATTTAATATCCACCTATCTTTTTACTGTATTAAATTAAAATTCTAGATTTTGAGAATCAAAATATATTATCATATAGATTCTTTTGTAACAGGATGGGGAGGTGTTATATGGGGTGTGTGGTGTGGGAGATAGGAAGCTACCAATCACCGACGTTTCACATATTCGAAGGAAATGAAATTCATTTATTTTGATTCACATATTCCAAGGAAGTGAAATTCATCTACTTGTAATTCTATTTCCATATACCTATAGAAAATTTGTGTAGAATCGAGTGTTCATATGTATGACTTCACCTCATCTTGAGTTCACATTTATTTTCTTCTTTAATTTTGAATAGATTACAGAAGACATATAACCAGAAAAAAGAATTTATCATGATATAGCCCTAAAAAGAAAGTGGACAACCAACTTTTGGAGAAAACAATCTCCGGAATTTCAATAATGTATTTGTAACACTGTGTGCCACTTACTAAATATTAAAATAAAGTGGGAATTTAAAAACTCGAAATCTTAATAAACTTGTACTTTAGCAGCATCTGATCATTTACAACTATAAAGTTAACAGTCCAGATTGTTATTCTTACCTTTAATAGAATTAAATTCTCATAATAAATATATTACCATCTTTACTATGTTCTTCTTTTTAAAATTTAGCTAATCCTTTTGATTGTGACTAACTCCTACCTGATAACTTAGGGTAGTTTGGTGCATGGTATAAGTTGGGATATCACATTAATTTTTTACTGTGTTTGGTAGAAGTATAAATTTATCACAGGATAAATTTATACCTTGTATCAAACAAGGTATAAAATGCATCAAATCGAGATGGGATATCCCTTCTTATCCCACTTATCTTTGGGATTATTTTATACCATCTTTTAGATGGTATTAGATGGTATAAAATAATCCTAATATATGGGATAAATTAATCTGCGGATTATAATCAGGATAATTTTGACTACCTACCAAACGATTTAAAAGCATTCTATCCTCACCTTAACATATAGTACACTGTTAATGTCAATGTAACTTTTTTATTGGGGTCTCATTCTCTCGCTTAATTTTGAATTAATTTCTTGTTGTAAAAAAAGAAGAAGGAATTATTCTCACATTAATATATACTCCCTCCGTCCCAATTTATTTGACACTTTTCGCTTTTTGAGAATCAAACTTCTTAATTTTGACCGTGTGTTTGAATATAGAATCTTTAAATTTTTCGAAATAAAATTTACATATTTGGAAACTATGTATACCACGTAAAGAGTACTATAAGTCATCAAAATTAATAATTTAAAATATTTAAAAGACGCATGAAAAAATTATGATAAAAAAAAATAACTTGTTTGATTCTCGAAAAGCAAAAAATATCAAACAATTTAGGACGAAGAGTACACTGTTAATGTCAATATAAGAAATTCTTACACTATGAGATCCTCACAGAATATCCACACATAAGTCAAATTTGTAGTTTTGAAAATATATAGTCAGGCTATCTATTACAACAGTTCACAACATGTAAAAATAATTTGATGACGTAAAAATTCATTACACTGAAAATTTTCATAACTTAAAAAAACTCTAAGTTCCAATAATGACTTGCCAACCCTTCCACAGATGCCAAATTTCATTGTTTATAAATAGTGTCTCTTCTTCTACATTTCTTCTTCAAGAAAAAAATTATTTCTTTGTTCTCCATTTTCTCTCTTTTGTTTTACTCTCTGATCTTCTACGTCGTAGTTCCACCATTACGCCACCATGGTTCTGTCCAAGGCAGCATCAGAAAGTGACGTGTCCGTTCACTCCACCTTCGCTTCTCGATATGTTCGAACTTCTCTTCCCAGGTATTACTACTACGTCTCAATATATATTGATAATTTGTCGATAAATATCCCGTAGCTAAGATTTTTTTATAAGCCGTTGTAATTCGTCGTTAAATAGGATTAGCTAATTGATTTAAAACGTGTGTTTGTCCCAAAATTACAAATTATCAAAAACATCTTATGACCTGCTACATGCACACTCGTCAATGATAAAACTGTTTGCTTTAGGTATCTAGTATCCGAAACCCTCTAATCTAAATAATCTGAGTTCCCGTCGAGCTGGATCATTAAGGGGAATAAAAATGCTCCTTCATAAGGGGGTTCTTTATTCTCAGAGGTTGAACCAAAACCTCTAGTTAAAGTAGAGGAATATCTTCAGTTGTCTCCCAATATCTTTCGGTGGTAATTAAGTTTTGAATCCATAAATGAAGAAAACTTCAATACCACAATTATCAAAAGATATAGTGGGATGGACATGATTTCTTTATGCTTAACCAGAGGTCTTAGATTTCAACCTTGAGAATAATTTTTTTCGCTATGGAGCGTTCTTTCTTTTAAAGGATCTTACGCTGTACGAATTCGAATTAGTCGGAACGTAAAAGCGGGTATCTAAAATTTCAAAAGAACTTTATAAATTAAGAAAAAAAAGAAAAGGTCACATCTAAGAATATATAGTTGAAATTACTGAAACGTAATGTTCAAGCAGAAAAGGGAAGTCCCATCAATAGGCCATAGCCATCTTTCACATAAAAAGGGTTTTATGATGGTGGCGCACTCCAATTTCCTCTCTTTTTCTCCCGTTCACATTTCCGATTGAGTAAAAAAAGTTGGTATTACTTTTTAAAAACAAGTAGAAGCTCCAGAACTTTTCAAATTGAACATATTAATTTAAGATAAAAAATGTAGTTATTAACGGTGCATAGAAGTATATATATTTTATTATTAGTGCGTACTTTAAATTCGTTAAAAATATTATTAAAATTTAAGATGAACAGCGTCGTGGCGGGGAAGGTTCTTTTCCAAATTGTTCATGAGAGATTTGACTGCCTTCAAAATATCTCCAAATTTTGAAGTCAGACGTGTAGAAATGTCTAATTAGGCTCGTCGTGAGGTTCACTAACTTTGACTTTTAATATAAAATCCCTATGACTTATTATTTTCTTATAACCATTTGCTGTCGGAAAATTATGGATTTAACTAATTTAAATTTGTATCATGTAAGACTCGTTAAGGAAATCGCTTTATATTAGAAGTTTTTCATGCACACTTTCGAACTCGATGTCTTTGGTTAAATGGTGATTAATCCCATCCATCACACTACACTCTCTGATGGTCCCTTCTATACCGCTTTTAATATTATTTTTGTAATCATCTTATATCCGAAAATGACTTATGCAACTAATTAAAATTCGCATTACGTGAGACTCACTAAGAAAAGCGTTCTCTAACATGAGGTTTTTTTTTTCATGCTCATGATCGAATGCAACACTGCTAATTAAGCAGTATGATTGAGGATCTCATCCATCCCACTTATACTCTTTGGTGGTCACTTTCCACGTTCATCGCATCATCAAATGCTACTTTTAGACTATGTAATTTTTCTTTTCGTTTTGTTAGTCTTGTGTGTTTAATAAAATTCCATGAATATTCGGACCAATCATGTGTGCACATTCGTATGTGTATATGTGTAATAATGACAGAAAGAGGACAAAAATAAATATACAAATTATAATACATTCAAGTCAAACATACCTTTAGTTGTATTTAAATGTGGAAATTTTCTCAATATTATGCCAAAAGGGAAGAAAATAATGAATTTTTTTATTTTATTAAATGGAATATTATAACACAATTTCAGTAAGAGGAAAAAAAAAAAAAAACAAGCGTATTTTATTTGGCAATAGTTGAGTGTCATATTCCAGAACCTTCTTTCTTGGTGCAATTTCTAGCAATTATTAATCGATTAAATCAAAAGGAAAAAGAAGAAATTTATGATGGATATTTATAAGTATCAGCCAATGGAGAACTGAGAACCTCCATCTAACTGATCGTCCAAAGACGAGAAATATCAGAGCATATAATACCGACTTTTCTTTACCTAACTAATAATCTGAACACCAACCACCACATATTAAGCACATGGTACGTATTGTTAGCTTTGACTCAACGAATCTTAATAAATTTGTTCTTGGGGTTATGCCATCTTCGAGCACAATACGTGTATCATGTAAACTTATGTTATGTCTTAATTATAAGGTTTTTCACTTTTTTTCTCATTCCAATATAGATTTATCTAAAATATTATGTGCAATTCTTTTTCAAAAGCCTACTAGTTTAGAAGCCTGCAATCCTTCCCCTCGATCCACCCTAGTAGGCTGCCCCTCTGACATGGGCATCACAACAACTGTTTTCTGATCGATTCATGCACACCTTAGTTATTTTACTCTGTACTTAACACTCCATTACACAATATCCAATAATTTCGTCCATCAAAACTTAGATCGATTAGAAAATATCACTTAGCATTTTTTGCTCAGCTGAAACTTAAAACTTTGATATTTTATAATCCACCCTCGTTGTCTCCTTCAATCAAAGTGTCAAACTAGCAAAGTGCATGCCTCGTATAAAGTGACTTCTTTAATTGAATTAAATAAACTCCACCACAGCCCCTAGTTGGTGTTCTTTAACACTCCACAGCTGACCAAAGTAGATACCAGTCAATTTTGAACTTATTATTGTCCTAGTATTATTGGTTTAGTTTTATATATAGCACAAAAAAGACGTAATATAGGTAAATAACTAGTACGTAGTATGTATTATATTTAGGGAAAAGGTATAAATATACCTCTCAATTTTGCGATTAGAGCAAATATACCTCCCGTTATAAAAGTGATGTAAATATACCCATGCCGTTACAAAATGGTGCAAATATACTTTTTTTGCTGAAGGATTTAAAAAAAAAATCATTTAGTTTATCTTTTAATTTTAAAAAATAGCACGTGCCTTTAAAAAAAAAAGTCCATCCTGTTTTTTTAGTAGACATATTTTTCTAAAGCCACATGATAATTTTTTTCTGGTGATCAGGTCTGGTTCGTTTAAAAAATAGATAGACTTATTTTTTTTAAAAGCTATTTTTATATTTTATTTTTATTAATTTGGAGATATTTTTCTAAACGAATCGTATCCTAATACTTAACGATCCTTGTCTGACTGAAAAAAAAATTATCACGTGGCATTAGTGAAATGTCTACTCAAAAAATGGGTAGACTTTTTTTTTTAAAGCCACATGACATTTTTTTAATTAAAAAATGAGCTAAATGATTTTTTTTTTTAAATCCCATTAAATGGGTATATTTGATTATTTGAATAAAGGAGGGGGGGGGTATAATTGCGCCATTTTATGGTAAGTGTATATATATTTTTTAATGAGGTATATATTAAAAAAAAATCTATTTGAAATACGCAGAGTTAAATGGATTGAGGGATATATTTGTACTTTTGCCCTTATATTTATATCCATCTACTTTTTCTTATAGCTTGGGCAAGGAACATTACTTTTTTTATAAACAAAAATAGTTCTTATTTTTATATTTTATTTTTATTAATTGTAGTTTTAGATTAAGAGGGTGTTTGGATGAGCTTATTTCTATAATTTCTATAAGCTGAAAAAAATAAGTTGGGGTAGTCCAACTTATTTTTTTTAGCTTATTAGCATGGGCTTTAGATAAGAACATTACTTATTTTTTAATCAACGAGCTTTATTTTAAACAAAAATGAGTTCTTTTTTCTATATTTTTAAAAAATTTTTAAAACAAAGAGATATACTAAAATATCTTACTTGCAAATATACTTAAAGCGCACTTTAGATTAAGTATTTTACTCAAAAGAATAAAGAAGCATGCAACAAGATACTATTTAAGTATTAGAATGAGTTAGGTGGAGGAAAAAAATCTAATCTAATAACTTA
Source organism: Lycium ferocissimum (assembly GCF_029784015.1). Taxonomy (NCBI): domain Eukaryota; kingdom Viridiplantae; phylum Streptophyta; class Magnoliopsida; order Solanales; family Solanaceae; genus Lycium; species Lycium ferocissimum. Next base: position 1,422,749 of record NC_081347.1, read on the forward strand.
ATGATCCTTGTCTGACTGGTTCGGAATAAATTGTTTTGGTAAATATGCTCTTTAATATATTTCGTATCCTCCTTTCTTTTATTAAATTAATAAAATGGGGGATTTTTAGAATCAAAATCAACACATATAACATGTGGGGAGGTGCTATTTGGGGGAGGGAGAGAGAGAGAGGGGGGCTACCTATTGCCGACGTTTCCCAAAGCCCAAGAAGTTAAAATTCATTTCATTTGGTTTATTATTTTTTCTTTGTTTAATTGTTGTGAATCGAATAAAGGAAACATATATAACGATTACCACTTTGGAGAGGGGGAATATTATATGATTTTAAAAAATTACAATAAAGTATTGCATCAATTTTATACTTAAATAAACATCCAAGCATAACTTTGTTACGTGTAACTGTTGTTTGAATAAATAATAAATTGAAGTACACAAGCTAGTATAGTAAGTATATCGTGATGGTACAAACTAATTAAAGTGGTAATTTGAAAGACCCAAATTTTTGATAACTTTAACTTTAGCAGCATTATTACAAATATAAAGTTAAAAGTCCAGTTTGTTAACCTTAGCTTTAATAGAATTAAATTCTAATAATAAATATATTAGTACCTTTATTATATTCTTTTTTTAAAAGATTTTTCTAATCACTTTTTGAATGAGACTAATGACTTGGAAAGATTGAAATCCTCAACCTAATACATCATCCGCATAAGAAATTTTTACACTATCAGCCCCCCGAAAATATTTATTCGTCAACCTTTTAAAATATGAAATTTATAACCTTAAAAATAAAACAAACAATAAACTGCTATTATGATAGATGAAATAATCTATTGAAATAAAAATTCTCTACACTAACCATATTTATAACTTACACTTTAAGTTTCAATTATGACGTGGCTAGCTCTTCCACACATTCCAAATTCATTACTTTATAAATAGTGACACTTCTTCTTTAAGAGAAAAATATCTCCTTATTTCTTTTATTTCCATTTTCTCTCTTTTGCTATACTCTCTGATCTTCTCCATCGTACTACCACCACTACGCCACCATGGTTCTGTCCAAGATAGCGTCAGACAGTGACGTCTCTGTTCAGTGCACTTTCGCTTCTCGATATGTTCAAACTAGTCTTCCCAGGTACTTAATAATAGTCTACATGTCGCTAAATAGTTCGTAACTAACAAGAATTTTTTGCTAATTCCTTATTAAATAGTATAAGCGTAAGACTTTTACTACTTAAAGATAGAAGTTGTCCGTTGTTAATTCCAGTTTTTAGGTAGTGAATCTCAAACTAGTTAATTAGGATTTACTTCGTGATTCCTTTGTATCCATTCCGCTTAAAGAATTTACTCATTTAGCAGACGCAGAGCCGTGATATTTGAAGCTTATGAATTTTCAATTCCGATCTTTTTAAGTTACTGAATTTTAAATTAATAGTAGTGGTATTCAATAAATTTTTAACAAATATAGGATTTGAACCAAAGCTAATGCGTTTGGTTGTAGCCCATGCTATAGCTCCGCCTCCGATCAAGGGTGTGTTTGGTATGATGGAAAATATTTCTTGAAAAAAAAGTTTTGCAGAAAAATAAGTTGTTTGTTTGATTGCCCAAAAAAAAAAAAAAAAAAACACACACACACTAGGGAAATTATTTGCCTACCAACAGGAGGAAAATCACTTCCCTCGTCTTTGGAGGGAAGTGATTTCCTTCAAAATTATCTCGGTTCTTAACTTTATATCTTTGTTTTAACCAATACTCAAAACACTATTTATCAATCTTTAGTGAAAAAAAACACTATCTGTGCTAACATTATTATAAATCTTTAATAAAGACTTAATTACATATCGTTTATCACTTGGGTTTTTTTCTTAGTTTTTCTTTTGTATATTCTTGAGAATAGACCTTTTTTATATATATTTTTTTTTGTGGATCTTTAGGTATAAGATGCCAGAAAATTCAATACCAAAGGAAGCAGCATTTCAGATTATAAATGATGAACTCATGTTAGATGGAAATCCAAGGCTAAACTTAGCATCCTTTGTGACAACATGGATGGAACCAGAATGTGACAAGTTGATGATGGATTCTATTAACAAGAATTATGTTGACATGGATGAATACCCTGTCACCACTGAGCTTCAGGTAATTCTGTTTTCATTTTAGTGTTTTTTTCCGTTTTCATAGAGTTTAAGTTTTATGTCCGATCTAAAAGATGTTTACACAATAAGATCATTATTATAATGTAAAATATAGGCAGTTTGAAAGTTTACACAGTTTTGTCTTTTAAACGGAGTTTGTTTGGTCCAAAACTTCTCTCAAGATTATAATTTTGAGATTATAATCTCACCTTCAATATTAGCTAGATAATGCCAAAATTTTGATATAAAATTTTGTAAAGTATTAGCTAATATATATACCAATAACCAAACAATAGATATATAAACACAATCTCAAAATCAATATTGGGATTTGTAAAATAATTCCTATAACCAAACGACCCTCAGCGTATTTTAGCATTTAACAGAAGATTACGCTTCATTTTTTAAGGCAACCAATTAATATTTGTATAAAGAATCACATACAGTTGTCTTTTACAACAAATGAATAGATGCATAAATTTTATGTGTTAACCGTGTGAAAAAGATTTATACTCCACTATCAATTTACTTAAAAGGAAATTACAGGTGACTCTCTATATAAATATTACTTAATTGATTACCTTAAGAAATAGAAACAATCTTCTATAACAGGTCAAAATATATTGATAAAAAAAAAAAAAAAAAAGAAAAGAAAAGAAGGGATCTCCGTTTGTATGCATAACTCAAAATCAATGAATATGGCCTTGTTGTAGCTTTTACGATATAGATGAAAACTGGTGGTGCCAAGTCTATTTGGAAAATATTGCCTTTACCTAGAAGTCATGATTCTAGGTAGGAAATTTTACAAATTTTCAAAGATATAGAGTCTTGAACAGTATATGGCCTCCAAAATATCAACGTCTTTTTTAACTTTAAGTGCCAAGTAGAAAAGAAAAAGAATAATATAGGCAATTAAAATGGTACTCCTTCAACGCGTTATAGGCCACGCAAATAATTCTTCTTTACTTCTGATCAAACACATGCAATAATGCAAATCATGTTCCCCATGATATAAGTACTCTATCTATAATCAGACCGTTGGTAGGGAGGCGGAAAGGGTTTCTTTCTAAAAATTACATCGTATATGTAAGGTTAAAATTTGATAAACTTCTCCAACTTTCTTGATAAAAATATTATCTCTGCTGATATTGTCTAACACAGCTGAAAAATGAACCTGCCATATGTACATGCACCTGATGTGTGCAGGATTTTGCATAAACAATGTTAGGTAAAATTGTAGTACGTTCAGTGGATTCATTTGTCATATCAGTGTGATATTTACTTTATACATTATTTTTAAGTGATGTCGACATTATATATGGTGTTAAAGTTATCCTCTTACCCTCCCCTCAAAAGAAGAAACATAGGGTTCAAAATAATAATAAAAATAAAATCTGCTCAATTATTATCACTGGATTGTCGCTTTCTTATCTCCCAAATTTGGAGTTTCCGATCCCTACAACTTAACAAGTGGTCATCTTGGAAAGTCATTAATCGGTAAATAAATAAATGATTCATGAACAAGGATAACGAGACTTTTATTATAACTCTTAAGAAGCCATCGAGAATTTTTCAAATATAGAAGTCAAAGAGGCAAAGGTTTTAAATGAAGAAAAAGAAATTATAAAAAATGTGGGATGGATGTGGTGGATAATAAAGCGAAAGAAAATAATGGATGTAACTCAATCTCACAATATTTGTGTTTAAAGTTATATCACTTAATTATATGAATCAACTTTAATTTTTATAGATACCATCAAAGGTTATGATGATATAGTCAGTATTCTCCATTCTTGGGTAAAGATTTCGTGTTAAGACTCCGTAGAATAAAATTAAGTCATTTTTTTATAGAAGTGATTTACAGTGAAACTTTTCTACGTGAAAAAGGATTAAGTCGGGCCTTAAATCGGGTATGGATGAAAAATAAAAATAAAAATAAAAAACTTTTAAGAGGTCTTTCTTTCTTCATTATTTTAACCCTTTCCGATTCCATTTTTTTTTTTTTTTTTTTTTAAAAAAAACACTCCTATTTCAATTTGTGCATCTTACTACTTTTTAAATTTGTTTTAAAATGAATTCAATTTTTTTTTGTCTTTGGATAAAAGAAAAAAGACGGACTTTTGCTTGTTTACTCTCCATTTTGAGTTAAAGATTATTGCTATCTCAAATTTTTTTTTTCAGATGAGGCCATCCCTTAAAATTGTCAATTTGTGGGGTAATAGAATAATGATGTTTTATTTTTTTCCTCTTTAATTTGTTTCTTCCTTCTAGTATGTTATATTCTCCCGACATATGCGAATGGCTTTTGATCTTCTTCTTTTGTTGTGTTATTAGTTTCTAAAAGCATTTTATAGTGGTTTGTTTTGAATTTAACGTACTTAAATTTAAAGCTGAAGTCTATAATTTTTTCTCTACTAGAAAAGGAATTTCTAGAAGCATTGCAGTTCTCATAAGAAAAAAATACATAAAGAAGAAGCAATTACATTGAGTAATTTGACAGTTGATTTAATTAAATTAATATATGATTATATGAAGTTTAAGGTCGTTTTCGAGCTGCTTGAATTTGTTTTCCTAATTTCATCGTCATTATGAATTGGACTTGTAAACAACGTAGACGACTTAGTCTTCTCGCATAATAAAAAATACAAACAAGAAAAAAGGGTTCCAGAAAGTATCATTTTAATATTAATATTAATATTAACGAAATCCGTTAGCGATTTCCTGGTCCAACACGCAGAAGAGGTTATTAATATGGGAGCCCTACTAATATTTCAAGTTTCACCGAAAAAATTGTGGTTTTTCGAAATTTGAGTGGTTTAACAAAGCATCAATATTGATGAATTGATTAACGAATCTTATAGGGGCTTTAAAATAAATTGATGTAAGGACCATAAATCACAAGATCTAAGTTAAAAAAAAAAAATTATCTTATTTTTAACCCCACCCATCAGGAGCATCAATAGCGTTTTCACTTATCCTCCAACGCTACTCGAACTTGCCCAACAACTAAAGCTAACCTCACTTGTCTACTTTTTTCTTTGTCATTTTATCCTTCTCTCCTTATTATACAAGTTTTTCTACCTCTCCTTACATAAGGAGAATATAGATTAATAACTGCATATTACATTCACGTAGCTATATTTTTAATTTCTATATTTTTAATTTACACCCACATAATATTTTTTTTTCAACTGTGTTTATACACACGATACACAACATTATACACTTATGTAGACAATGTATAAATCTTGTATAAAAGTGTATAATAATATATAAAGGGTCATTTCGGGTAATATTAAAAATATGGGCCATTTCGGGTAAATATTTTCTCCAAGTAGATATAGAGTGTTATTTTCCCTTTTTTTACCCCTTCTCATACAAGAAAAATACAAATTTGAGACGGTATATTTGCAAAGAACGGGTGCGTCACATTTTTTGATGAAACTCATCAATTTGTGACTGATTTATTACTATGTCGTTCTTCGGCACTGCAACGCTCGTATCTATGAATTGTGTATTATTATTTTTTGTAGTGTATCGCCTTTATACATCGTGTAAATAATAAAAAGTGTTGAACAAAATTGTATCAATAACTACTATGAGTAATACGTTTAATTTGACATATTTACTTGATTTTAAATCCTTGTATCTTCTTATTATTTTGCAGAATCGATGTGTAAACATGATAGCACATTTGTTTAACGCACCACTTGAAGATGGAGAGACTGCAGTTGGAGTTGGAACAGTTGGATCCTCAGAAGCCATTATGCTTGCTGGATTGGCCTTCAAGAGAAAATGGCAAAACAAAATGAAATCCCAAGGCAAGCCTTATGATAAGCCCAACATCGTTACTGGTGCCAATGTCCAGGTATGCTTTCCACACATATGGCCGCTTTTCAATTCAAATAATTGGAAAATAGCTATTATCATGAAACTCAAATTTTATATGTCCTTGAGTCACACCTCTTAAGGACATTATCATGGATTTTTAAACATTGATTATTTTTCAAAGACTGACTGAAAAGTGGTTACTATGCGCTATTTCTACATGTTTTCCCTCATCATAGCCCATAAACCACATGCATGTGGGTATATACATAGACTTTTTAGCCCCTGTAATTGAAAAAACGTCCCGCTAATGGAGTATCAAGTTTCACAGAGGTAACTTCGGGACATTCTCATGGAGTCTCACCTCTCCAAGGCATGTATTGTCTTGAAGTTCCACTTGTGGATTTGAAACTCCATAACAATAGTCATTTTCCAAAGGCTTAACTGAAAAGTGGCCGATAGGTGCTATTTTTACATGGTTTTCCTCATCTTAGCCCATAAACCACGTGTGTGCATGTATATGCGTGGACTTGGCTTATATATTGTTCGCATCATCGGTGCATTTTAACATGTTATAACAGGTACTTGCCTTACTTTTCAAGCTACTAACTAATCCCATATTTATCGCAATTGCTTGTATTTTAATTAATTGATAATGTAAAATTTCTTTCCAGTATCAGCGTATAGAAATTAAACTCTACAAATTGGATGAATGTTTCCAAAGACTTAAGAGTTGAGAGGGGCTAATTAGTAATTTCAACAGGTGTGCTGGGAGAAATTTGCAAGGTATTTTGAAGTGGAGCTAAAGGAAGTAAAGCTGAGTGATGGATACTATGTGATGGACCACAGAAAGCTGTGGAAATGGTGGATGAGAACACCATTTGTGTAGCTGCTATTTTGGGTTCCACCCTTAATGGAGAATTTGAAGATGTAAAGAAATTGAATGACCTTTTGATTGAGAAGAACAAAGAAACTGGGTAAGTCTCATTCTCAACCGATTAGTACCATCATAATCGCAGAGTTTTTTGGTTGTTAAGTTATAGATGGCTGAATAAGATTCAACAGATCCGGCCCTTCTAATTTGCACTAAAATGACTAAAGCAACTTCGAGGAGGCTCTTTATTTTATTTGTTCTGAACTTTCAAAGATATACCTACAGTGGGTATCTGACCTTCAGATGTCGTAGGTCGTCTTCTAACATTAGCGACATGGGAATAATGTATACTGAGAGTCGGGTGTGGCCACATTATTGTCTAATTAAATTTTCTATGTTATACATGTTGTAGGCATCTAACTGTTAGATGCCGTAGGTCGTCTTTTAATATTAGTGACATGAAAATAGGGGATGATATCTATTGAGAATGTGAGTATCGACACAATTATTGTCTTAATCTTTTAAAGCTATACCAATCGACGATAGGCATCACACTATCAGATGTCTTAGGTTGTCTTCTAACAGTAGCAACGTGAAAATAGGGGATGATGTATATTGAGAAGTCTTAAGGCCGTCTTCTAACGTTAGTGACATGATATATTTGAGATGTTGTAGGTCGTCTTCTAACGTTAACAACATGATATATTGAGATGTCGTTGTTCGTCTTCTAACATTATCGATATGAAAATCCTGAATATGTATCTTAATTAATATATTGTTGAAAATTGGTAACAGGTGGGACACTCCAATTCATGTGGATGCAGCAAGTGGTGGATTCATTGCACCATTCCTTTATCCAGAGCTTGAATGGGACTTTAGGTTGCCATTGGTGAAGAGTATTAATGTGAGTGGTCACAAATATGGTCTTGTTTATGCTGGTATTGGTTGGGCCATTTGGAGGAATAAGGATGACTTGCCTGATGAACTTATTTTTCACATCAATTATCTTGGTGCTGATCAACCTACTTTCACTCTCAATTTCTCTAAAGGTAATTAATCTCTTCTTGATAACTCTATTCTGTAAATATTTGCTTAATCTATGAGTAATTGAATTTGCATTAGAATCAATTAATTAGTAAATGGGGACTTAGCCTATGCCCTCTTTGCACTTGTCCTATACTCATCTAAAATTGATAAGATTAAGTATATTGTATACTTCTTCCATATCAATTTACATATGACATTATTTCCTTTTTTAGTTTGTTCAAAAAGAATGACTATTTTTTAAATTTTGAAAACAATTCAATTTGAATTTCTCATTATATCCTTAACGAGAAACTTTTGTAGCTACATAAATTATGAAATGTTTAAGGCCATAAGTTTCACCAGTAAGACTGCCACACAATTGTTATGCGTTATATGTCGTTTATGACCACTAATTTAAAAAAAAAAAAAAAAAGATATTTCTTTTTAAAACTTTGTGTTTTTGTTCAAATTTGTCCTATAAATTGGAACGGAGAGAGTACTGCATATTATAAAGCATATGACGCTCCAACCAGATTAATAGTACAATTTCAGTTATATCATTAGCCTTATTAATTTTATCACATTTTGCTATATTGTTATGCAGGTTCAAGCCAAGTAATTGCCCAATATTACCAACTAATTCGCTTGGGTTTTGAGGTTAGTACAAGATTAGTTTTGTTATTTTCAGCAAAAAGCTAACTGGAGGCAATTGTTTTCTATGTTACTCGAATCCTCGAAAAACATGCCACTTAGTGTAAGATCATCTAGTACTACTATTTGGATGATCCAACACGGGCACAATGACCTTTTTGGAAGATCCGAACAACATTACTTCTATCAGCATATTTTAACAGACTAATAGTGTATAAAAACTTTATATATATCTTTCAAGAATTTTCGCTTTAAAGCTCAAGACTTTGTTATGCATCCATGTCGGATCATCTAAAGATACATATTAATATTTAGATGATCCAACACGAGTGCAACGACATTTTTTGAAGATCCGAACAACATATCTTGCTACCATTATAACTTCCATCAATGCATTTAACCACTAATAGTGCATAAAAACTACTCACATATATTTCAAGAAATTACACGCTTTAAAGCTCAAGATTTTGTTATCTTAAATTAGGGTTACAAGAATGTTATGGAGAATTGTCAAGAAAATGCAAGGGTACTAAGAGAAGGATTAGAAAAGACAGGGAGATTCAAAATAGTCTCCAAAGAAATTGGAGTCCCCTTGGTTGCATTTTCTCTTGAAGACAACAGCAAACACGACGAGTTCGAGATTTCTGAAACTTTAAGGAGATTTGGATGGATTGTTCCAGCCTACACAATGCCAGCAAATGCTGAACACATCACAGTTCTCAGAGTTGTTATCAGAGAAGATTTCTCCCGAACACTTGCGGAGCGACTGGTAATTGTTAGAATTTTATTTATATATAAATTAATATTCACAAAAAAAATAGAACAAGAAGTTGTCTTTTTATAAGACGAAAGAATGCATCCTATGATCATAACGCTCTAGGAATAGAGTCTCTTTTGATAGGGATGCTAAGGATGCATCTTTTTGTCTTAAGCAACGGTTCATAGTGCCCTTAGATAGAGTCCCTTTTGATAGGGATGCCAAAACTTCCCATAATAGCCTTCTACAGCGTAAATTTATGCATCAATTAATCAGGTAGGTGGGTTTTAAAAATCATATGGTTTATCAAAAGGAGAAAAAAAAAAAAGTCACAACTCAACCATTTACGATTTTTTTTTTTCTGTAGAAACAGCGGCCACTGGTCACTTTTCGACCTTATCTATAAAGAATAGACACTTTCATGGAATTTCAGCTTCAGGACATTGTCATAAAATTCATCAGTAGAATTTAAGACTCCATGAAATAGACTATTTTTCAATTGTAGAGGCTAAAAAGTGGCTATTTGCAAATATTACCGATTTTTTCATCCCTATAAAATTGATGTTCACTTTGCAAAGAGAAAAAGAAATCTCCTTGTCTTTCATCTATATAAAATATCATTTCTCTTTTCCGCCAAAATTGTTCTCTTTATTCTCCAAATTTTGCACTTAAGAACCTGAAATATTTCTTGCGCTCCCTAATTAAAATTTCTCCGCTATTTGCTTAGCTTAGAAATTTAGTAAGTTTGTCTTTATTACTAAAACTATTTGGATTCAACCCCATAATATTATCTCGTGAATTAGAGGAATAGAATATAAGCGTTTATCACGTGTTTCAAACCTTATCCTGTGTTCTTCGTTTATATTATTTCCCGACAGATATTGGACATCGGAAAAGTCCTTCACGAACTCGACACACTTCCAGCACGTGTCAACGCTAAGCTCGCCGTTGCTGAGGAGAAGGCGGTGGCGAATGACAGCGGAGCCGTGCATCACAAAACAGAAATGGAACTGCAGCTACAGGCTACTGCTGCATGGAAGAAGTTTGTTGCTGACAAGAAGATGAAGAAATCTGGAGTTTGTTAAATAATTAATTCAACTATTGTTTATAATATGATGAATTAATTATGACTATGTACTAGTATTGGTGGCTGCTTGTTAGTATTAATTAATTAGCAGTGGATTATTACCAATGTGAATTTGTTTTCTTGATTTTGTGTTGATGGGTTATTTGAGTACTTCAAGAGCTCTTTTATTGCCGATGTAAAATCTATATATATAATAAAGGCCTAAAGATAAATGTGATGTGGCGCTCTACGTAAGCCAATTCTTCATATTTATCTTTTTTGTGATTTTTTTGCCTTTTTCTCCTAATATTTCTATTTAACTTATTTTTAAAAATCTAAAAGTGGCAAAATGATTATAATTACATTATTAAACGAGGAAGCAATAATTGCAGTATTAAATTGAATGAGGGTGTGAATTTATCAACTTTAGTCGTATATGACAAATAATTAACATGATGAAGAAGAGCAATAAGTGCATTAATGGTTGAAAGGATTGTCTTTAAACCCACTCAAAAACGTTTCAGAGGTTAAATCTGATGGTGAATTGAATAGTTCGAATGAATTTGTATCAGAAATTTACATATATTCATTGCAACGTTTCAAATTCTCACATTTCTTAAGCAATAAGAGGAGTTAAAAGAAAATAATTTAACCTGTTCCTAAAATTGTAACTGTATACTACTATTTATATTTATAGCATTAAATAATTTTCAAACATAATCTCCTCAATTACTTAATTAAATGCCAAAAACGTTTAGGAAATGAAAGATCACAAAACTATTCAACAACGTGGGTTTTTGGTTACAAAGCTTTTTGGATGAATCTCTTTTACTCTATGCTCTTTCATATCTATACAATTGTTTTCACATTATCATCCACCAATTAACAATGGTTCCATTTATCATTATTAGTGATTCAGGGGGCTGAGGCATGAGGACAAGGTGAGATCTAAGAAAGTTCTTGAAAACTTTACGAAGGCATTGAAGCGGCTTACTCTTACAAAAACTTCACTCTGCTTACTATGATTTGGGTTATCTTTATGTCAAAGGCTATGGAGTGGAAAAGAGATGGATAAAATTCTATTTTTCCTTTGTTTTTTTTTTTGGACAAGGTAAATGCACAAAAATCCTTTCTACTTTTAGTTTTAGTTCAATAGTTTGACGTTTATTTTCATGTTGTAGGCTCTATCGAAAACGTTATCTCGAATTCAGTTTATCAACAAGTAACTCTTTCTTGCAAACAGAAAAGTATTTCGTGAAGATCGGAGACAATATAAAGGCTGGAGGCTTTTACAACCAAGGATCGTGCATATTAAAAGTTATGCCCAAGAAATACAAACATTCTATTAGCCATTTAAAAGGTAATTAATAAGGCATTAATCTATCTATGCGTTGACAATTTGTAGATGTTTCTATGAGGACATGTAATGTGATAATTTAAGAAAATAACATGTGACTATAGTCTATATGCTATATGATCATATAACTTAAATTTGATTTAAAAAAGTAGAAAACATCATTCATTGCATCACTAATTTTAATAATTAATAATTCTGATTTAGAGCGTGGAAATCATTTATTGAGAATTATTTGAATTATTAGCTCTTTTTAAATGATGAAAATGGTGATTATTAGACTTGATAGAAAAAATATTGTTTGGTAATTTAACGTATTTAAGATTTTTGTTTGTTCGTATAGATTATTGAAAACATAATTTTAGAAGTTCAAAGTAAGAATTTAGAAGAGTACATAGTCTCATCTTAGTCTGAGAGAAATAGAAAATAAATTTGTCAGATAGATGGTAATTATTTTTATTTTTAGGTTTTAAATGAAATTAGTTTTTGTTCCTTCTCTTCTAAGTTTGATTTGTTAACTAATGCTATTACAATTTTGAAAAGTTATATATGTACTATTAGTGAAGAGCATGATAATCAACAATTAGACAATAATTTTTTTTTTTAAAGAATTTTAATGATATTATTTTTTATTGATGTGCCTAATCCTTGGTAGGGAGTGCTATCCCCAAATGGGCCCTACGCGGCGTAAATCCGGATATAGTTGGGCTCCAATGTGGATACCGGAAACCGGATGGGAAACCAAAAAAAATGTTTGACATTTTATAATTTTCAAATGTTATGTGGATACTCACTAATTTTTCTTCCTCAACTTTTGTTATTATATCTAACGTAATAATAACATGCTTTCATAAAAAATGCTTTAGATGGGTTTCATTGATAATAATTTAAATTTTATCTATGTAATTAGTAATTTTGATATTTCTATTTTTAGTTGTTGGACATTCTTAACATATTAAACTTAAATATACTTTATCAATAATATATGATAAACTATACATTATATAGAAGAAGGCAAATAATATGAATTACTTCCAAAAGATGTTAGTGTTTGTCTCATATAAAGAGGGATAATATATGAACTTAATATTAGTTTCATTATCTTTTTATAAATTTATAGATACTTTTTAAGACTGCGCGAAGCGCGGATAAATTTACTAGTCTATATATAATATAAAGTATTTAGAAATCACGATAATCCTACGACCTCCATTAACATTTATCTTTTTTCTCCTTTTTTTGAGATTTTTTCTATTTTCTCTCATTTATGTGCTATGTTAAAAAAGCTCAAAAATTACTCTTTTAACTCTCTTAGTTATATTAAACATGCAATATTAAAAGCTCATCTCTGTACCTCTCTTAATTATGGTGAAAAACTTAAAAGTCCCTAACCAACTAGAAAGGCACTGTGCAATAGCGGCATTGAATTCTGTTGCCCACGTTGTAAATGGAAATGAATAATTTTCTTTGTGGTTTCCCCCAAAAAGCTTGTAAAGATTCAAATTTACAAAGTTGATTTTTTCCCCTGAAAATTTAAAGAGTTGAACTTTTGAAAATTTGATCTCCACGATCCATCAATCCCATACAAAATAATACTTAACTGCCCTTTTAACTCACCCATAAATGGGGTACTTTAAAATTTCAGTTTTTTTTTAACCTTTTGGTTACCTATAATTATTACCTACTTTCAAGACCTCCATTATCAATTATCAATATAATTACATACTTATGGCAAATATATATGGACCCAATTTCTCTTCAAATTTTTTCTCATCCACTATGTGATAAGTAACATATTAATCCTACTTCCCGATCAGCCGTGTTTGTCATTCTTCTGATGCAAGGTGATTAGTTCATTTGAATTCTTTGTTTATCTGTTCATTTTCTTCTTGAAATATTTATATAATATTATATGGTTACTTTTGCTAAATGTTTGTGTTTTTTTGCAAGTTAAAAATAGGTGACTAATGAGGTTATATATGGATGTAATTTTACTCTATTTTATTTAGTAAGTTGTTGATATATTATTTTGGGATTAATAGGATTTTCTATTTATGTTACTTTATTCTTCTTCCAATTTTGATCTCTCACGTGTATGAACTTTCATGAATCGAAAGCAGTTTTTTCCAGGTCCTAGAGTTTTTTTTGGTGTCATACGTTTTCTATTTCTTTTTTAAATGATTTATCTTCTTTCTTATTCCTCTATCCTGTATTTCTATAGATAGTATAACCATGTTTTTGTTGCTTAGTCGATACCTGCTAAGGTTTGAAAATATATAAACAGTAATAAGTGAAGATATTATTTTAGAATAAGTTTAACCAAGTAATTTTACATATTTCCGTTAAAAATGAATTAGTAAATGATAAATTTTCCAATTGTCAAAGAAGGATTGTCAATGTAATAAAGCTTGAAAATTCGGGTTAGATTTTATGAATTTTTCAATATAGCTTCAATAATTTTTAGGCCGAAAAATAGTAGCCTTAGAATGAAGTGGCCACTATAAAAAATGTAATGTTCGAGTCGATATTCTTTTTTAGAATGAATGAATAAGGAAGAAGAAGAAGAAGAAGAAGAAGAAGAAGAAGAGGAGAAGAAGAAGAAGAAGAGGAAAACGGAAAACATTAAAGAAAAAGTTAACCAAAGAGATTTCATTTGTGTGTTTTACCCCTTTCATTATTATTTATGTAGTAGATGTTGTTGTTGATGTTTTTTCTAAGAATTTTGAAGGAAAAAAAATGAAGCACTAAAATGTAGCTCTTGCAAGGTAGAGAAGAAGAATTAAATAGATACTAATATATTAAATAAACAAAGAAAACTTATGTGTAAATTGTATAGATTATTATTTAAAATTTAGCATTTGTGGATAATTAAAAATCCGTAATTGATAAAAAATCCAACAAAAAGAAAAATAAACGACAATAATAAAATAACTTAGACTGAAAATCTAATTTATTTGAGTTTGAAGACTAAAGAAGAGTTAAATATTTTTAATATTCCGGCATTAAAAAATTATTTCAAAAATTGAATAATATTTTTATGGTTGCGCAAAGCGCGAACCAATTCACTAGTTGGATTATCATTTTGGGCTACTTTGTAAATTTGTATTATTAAAGCCAATTTTCTTGTGTACTTTTTTAGTACATTGTATTTCATTACCAATATATCGTTTTACCTGATGTTATCTATTATTAGTAAAGGCGGAGAAATGTTAACTTTTCTCTATTTCTAAGCACTCTCCTAATTTTGACCTAATGAGCTTTTCCTACTTTGAGTTAACGAATTCGCCTAGATGCCTGGTGAAGATCGAGATTGAAAAAAGTTGAAGATCATGAAAAACATTTCCACACAAGAAGACATGTGACCGGAAAGTTTTGCTTTTAGAATGCCGATTACACGAAAAGAGATGTTATATAGTTTGATTCTAGGGGAAGGGTCAAAAATACCCCTCTACTTTGGGAAAAGGCTAAAAATATCCTTCATTACAAATTTGGATAAAAAATACGCCTCCCGTCATTAAAGTTTTTAAATATACCCCAGTCTTACAGAAATCCCCAACACAACCCGATTTCATTTTTTAAACCTGCTTTATTTAAATCCAGCCCAACTAAATAAAAAACCCATATGGGTTACCCGCTCCTGTGCCTAGTGGCTCTAGATGTAGTACTCGGGAACAAGTTGGTTGCATATGGGTTTTTTATGTAGTTGGGTCGGGTTTAAAAATGAAATCGGGTTATTTTGGGGATTTCCGTTAAGATAGGGGTATATGTGAAAATTTTAATGACAGGAGGAGTATTTTTTTATCCAAATTTATAACGGGGGATAATTTTAGCCCTTTTCTCAAAGTAGAGGGGCATTTTTGACCCTTATCCCTTGATTCTAAATGTTGTTTGTTCTCTGCTATAAAAAGAGAGCTTTTATAATTCTATAATTGTTCAAGAGTGTATTTGAGACAAGAGATAATATTGAGGCATCTGTGACTCCATAATTTAACGAAGGGTATATATAAGATAAATCACAAAAGTTAGGTTCTCTTTTTTCTCTTTTTTAATGACTTATAATATCATTGTATCAAAGGAAACAATGAAATTTATAGAATGTTTTTGTATCAAAGGAAACAATCTGTATATATATCATTGCAGGACGTAGGGCCGGTGACGTGGCACTCTAAAAATACAGTATTTGCATTTATCTTTTTTGTCAAATTTTAGCCTTTTTAAATTCAATAATAAAATAATTAAGTAAAAAAGAATCGAAGGGGTGTTATCTGCTTCAATTTCAAATTTATGCAATGAATCTTGGCTTTGAGCGAGTGGATGAGAATTTGGGGAAGACGAGTTCTCTACCGGTTAGACCACTCAAAGGTTATATTTCTCCCCTTCTTCTTATTCGTTTTAATGAATTGGATTAAATTAATTCCTGAAATGTGAATTTGGATGGAATTTTTTTCATGATATTGCAGATATTCACTAATGTTCCTGTTTCGTTTTCGACGGTCCATGTTCTTAACCTGCGAACGATCTCAAAAAACCAAGAACACCTCATATTTGTGAAGCCATCAAAAGTTACAGAGAACCTTCTCAAGTAATTAGTGAAATTCTTTTTAATTTGCACAAGGATTTGTGTTTTCGTACATTGTCTTGGATTCATTTCTTTGTGTCATGTATGTACATTACCCCCGAGAACTTATTGGTTGATTATGGTGGACCTGAAACAGAGAACAATGTTGAGTTTTCAACTGATGACGAAGTTCTAGAGACAAGCGTCAAACCATGTTCGATTGGCCTCATTCAAACATGTTTTCCAACTGCATATATAACTTTTTTTAAAGGTTAACTTTGTGCTTATTCTTCGATCCTTTTCCTTTCTCTTATAATTGTATATCTCTTTATTACGTATAAAATTTCTACATACTAATTTCAGGGATTCTTCATAATAATTTAATATGCTTTTAATTATCATATGTGGAGTTAAATCAATGTTGAGCATTGCTATAGCAAGTGGCGATGATGTCACCTGTTTATGTAGAATTGGTGATGTGGATTATTAGACAAACAAGAGAAATTAGGGCATCCATGTTGTAAAAGACTTTTTTTACACTACTAGAAAATTGGCCTTTGGCAACAGTTGAAAGGCATCCATGTTGTAAAAGACTTTTTTTATTATTTTATATACTTTTTGTTTGTTGTCTTTTGGTTACTAAATTAAGGTTGTATTTCGTTTTATAATTTCGTGAGTTAGTACAGATGGATTAGAGTATAAAATCTAAGTTAAGGAAATGGAATGTTAACTTGGAATGATACTTTGCTCCTTTAGTTATGAAACTTTTGGTTTTCAAGCATTACTTGGAGGTGTTCTAGCCAAGAGCAACTAAATAGAAAGTAGTAGCAATGTCGGTAACATAATGTGATGGACATGATGGATACTACGAAAGTCGAAACACAACAGGCTTATGGGGGTGTTACAACGTGATGTGACACATCTCTCCATCCAGGAAACATATTTATATATTTTCTCAATTTTTTGGTGTTTCTCTCTCATTTTAATACAAAATATTCAATTCAGTTTATCCTTTTTTTCTCCTTCTTTTGCGTCTCCCCTGATTTTTTATTCTCTACGTAATTAGTGTAAAAATAAATGCCTCAATTATCACTATTTGTTACTAATTCACCTTTTCCAATTCCCTTATTGCAACTGTTAGCAGTTACAAAATGTAGTTATATCTCCCTCTATGTACACCTAATTCATTCTATCCCCAGTGTTACTAGTAGGAAGAATAAGAGTGCTCCAAACTCAGGTTCTAATTATGCTGGCTTCCCTATTTGAGTCCATATTACATGATATGTTATTTTTACAGGCCAATTAGTGCTGTCTTATTTGTTACAAGTCTATCAGTTTTTCAAAGCTTTCTAATCTGAATTTCCTTATTAGATAGATGACCACATTTTGATAAATCACTTTTTCCAAATTTGGTTGCATCACGTACGGATAATTGTGTGAAGAAATCTAATTTACAAAGTAATGTGATGTAACTTCAAACAGTCTTTCTCTTTTTATTAATGGCTTACTGGTTTTGGTTTCCATGCCTTTCTGCAGTGGACTTACCGTGGTGACTACTGCTTTGGAATACAATGTTGGCATTGTAAGTACGCCCAAAACTTTCGTCATTGAAATGTTCTGCTTACACCTTTATAACTTTGTAACCTCTTTATGGTTGTGCTTTACCTGATAATGCAATTTGCTCTTTTATCCACTAAAATTTCGCCTTCTACTTCATTGATATTGGTGTTTAAGAACTTTTTCTCCGCTGAACATACCGTGCTTTTAATCCCAATAATTATTCACTTACAATCTTTAATTCCTGAATCTAACTGCAAGCAGGACCTGGTGAATAGGAAAAGAAAGTCCTTTGCCGATGATGTGGTTTTGAGAAGGAAGTTCGCCCCTTCCAGATGCTTATAACGCTTCCCTTACAGGTCTAGGTACATAAATCATTACTGACTCAACATTTGACATGCCAAATTATGTGGCCGTGACCCAGTACTTAAGATAAATAAGTTTATTGGTCAAAGAGAGGTGCAATCTTATTTGTCTATTGCGCACAATTTTATAGATATATAGATTTTTTTTTCTTCATGAGTTAAGTTTGCATATTTTGGTTGAGTTATTCCATTTTCATGAATTTGAATTAATTTTCTAAACCATGATACCCAAAATGGCAAATGGGAAGTGCTGAAACTATCTTGAACATGGAAGGAAGTCCAATTTATTGTGTGTGGCAAAAGCTTTCTTGTGAAGTTATTTAACTATGTAATGTCTCGAGTCTTTTAGTTATCTATATTTGACACGCACACACAGAAAGTGATCTTATTTTTCGTTTTTTTTTTTTTTTTTTTTTACACAACACAGCTTGTAAGATAAATAAAAGAGTATTACCTATGTAGATATATAAAATCAAGTATTCCTAGAAGACCAAAAACTGTGAAAAGTTAGAAAAACAATTACAAAACTTATTGTAAATAATGAGATGGATTAAAACATGAAATTTAATTTATTTGGATCGAAAACAAAAAGGAATCTTAACATATTCTTTATATTTGGATTTGGATGTTAGAAAAAAGAAACTATTTCGCATATCTAATATAAAGTTTTTCATAACCGCGCGAAGCGCGGACCATTTCTCTAGTGACAATTAAAAGAAAGAAGTATGATGGTAATAGATTGTCATATTCGATGTTTCTGTATGTCTTTCTATATTTTCCTTTTCCCCCTAACTTATGCCATCTTCTGGTTTTCACTTGATAAGTAGTACATTTCTTTAGTTTTTTATTGTCGTGATTCATGTTCTCAATCCAATACTTGAATAAAACAATTTCACCAGTTTCGACAGTTGAATGAATGTTGTATATTGCTTTCTTATTAAGATTAGCTTTATTCTGCAAGAAAATGAAAAAAAAAACTAAAATCTCGAGGAAAAAAGTTATTTGAAAAAACCTATATCCTTGCTAATGTTACTTCTATTAGCGTAGTTTAACCGGCTACTAGTGTATAAAAACTATATCCTTGCTAATGTTGCTTCTATTAGTGCATTTTAACCGACTATTAGTGTATAAAAATTATATTTTTTTTGCTAACGTTACTTCTATCAGTGCAGTTTAACCGACTATTAGTGTATAAAAACTATATTTTTTGCTAACTTTATTTCTATCGATCTTGATTTAACCGACTATTAGTGTATAAAAACTATGTTTTTTTGCTAACGTTATTTCTATCGGTGCGGAAGTTTAACCGACTATTAGTGTATACAAACTATATCTTTCAAAAGTTACACGCTTTAAATTAATTTCACACTATGAAAATACTACTTACAAGAATGTTATAGAGAGTTGTCAAAAAAATGCAAGGGTACTAAGAGAAGGACTAGAAAAGACAAAGAGATTCGACAGTCTCAGAAGAAATTGGAGTCCCCTTAGTTGCATTCCCTCTTAAAGACAACAATAAACACAATGAGTTCGATATTTCTGAAACTTTAAGGAGATTTGGTGGATTGTTCCAGGATACACAATGCCACCAAATGCTCAACACATTACAATTCTTAGAGTTGTCATCAGAGAAGATTTCTACAGAACACTCGCGGAGCAACTGGTACGAAATTATTAGAATTTTGTTTAAATATATAAAAAAAAAAAAAAAAAAACCAAGCTGTTATATCGTAAATATCAATATATATTTTCTTAGTTTTTTTAAACTTGTATAGTAAATATTTTTCTAGGTTTGGCAAACTTAATGCCAAATAATATTTATAGTACTAGATTTAATTTTTATCTTATGGAAGTCCTAAATCATTACTTTGTGCTTGAACGAAGGCTCACCCTTAAGGGGTCGGGTTGGGCCTCAATATATGGAACTAGGGTATCAACTATGCCTGTCAAATTAGATGAGGAAGAGGATGCTCATGCACCATTTCCTGAACCACTAAATGAGCAAGCTCCAGTGGCATTTATACCGCTCAGTGGAGATGCAATTTGGACCGCCTTAGTAGAATGGAGGGTCAATATCTATGACAATGTCCGATTTAGGGTCAATAATCATGATTTGCATTGATTTTTCACTAAAACCATCCGACCACCCAGGGATATTCCACCCGATGGAAATGAAGCATTTGGTCGCGCCGTTAATATCAAATGGAGATCAATCTCTCCATTTGATTTGTTTCTCGAATCGCAAAATCTTGTAGCTTATAATCAGCCACTACATTTGCTTAAATCAAAAAGAACATAATTTAATCACCTTTGCGTGCGAGACCAAATTGTCTATTACGTGGAAGCCATCATGCATCGGGAGTATTTTCGGATATTCATCAGCAAGTTGGGCATCCACAACATTCCAAAATCGGACTTTGATTTGTATTTTACTCCTGAACGCCTTGCTGAAATCAAATTACTCTACCGAGGTCTTACAACTAAGGCCGCCACTAAGAGGGCTAGGAGTGATTTTAATGCTCTTGCAAACACTGAGTATTATACACAGCACAAGGAGTTCGTTTGGACTTGCATCGACAATTTAATTCGATGTAGGAGTGAAGTCGATATTATAGGATTCGATCTGTCATTCCTTAATGACCTCAGGTTCGAAGATCAGACCATTGACGCCCTTCTCACCGTCCATTGACACCACATATGTTGGCACTCCGCATCCAGCCAAGTTGGAAATCCATGGATGCGAAGAAGAGTTATTTAGATGATCTTATTGGCGGTCAAATTTCTCAAGCAAGGGGGAAAAAGATATGGCGTGAATACAGTTTTTTCCATCGGGCATGTCATTTTAGAAATGCACGTTCCAAGAGAGAGTTCTTCACTAAGGTTAAAAAAAGGATGGATGAAATTGAGTTGAATGAACTTGTTAACGTATCATACCATGCCTACAAATGCTATGTCCAAGACCCGTCAAAGTCTATTCAAGTGGAAGATGACATATTGCAGTTGCGGTATTTTGCTTTGCCCGAAGCGATTCGGACCGCATTTGTACCGCACATGATAGCTCATGTCGGGTTTGACCAGTATTTGGATGATTCACAAGTTTCTTTTACCCACTATCTCGAACAATTTCAAGTTTTGAATGCTCGGCAATACGTCGGAGCCGGTGTAATCCGTGACTGATTCACAATTTACTTAGCTTTTACCACTATTTGGAACAATTTTAAGCTTTGGATAGCTGGTGTAATCGGGATGGATGAAATGGAAGCTCGCATCGGGGGTGTTGTGTGATAAGAAGGTGCCGCCTATTCTAAAGGGAAAGTTCTACAAAGCGGTGGTTGGCAGGCTATGTTGTATGGGACGGAATGCGGCCGAGTTAAAAAGACGCGTGTCAAAAGATGAAGGTAGGCGAGATGCGAATGCGGAGATAGATGTGCGGGCATACCGGGAGAGATAGGATTGAGAATGAAGTGATTCGGGATAAGGTGGTTGTGGCCCCTTGTGGTGGATAAGATGCGGGAAGGAGGTTGAGGTGGTTCGGCCACGTGCGGCGGGGGGGGATGCGGCGATGTGCCCGATGTGAGGAGGTGTGAGAGGGATGGCGGTGGTGGGCACGAAGAGGGGGAGGGTGGGCCAAAGAAGGCACAGGGGAGAGGTGATTCGGCAAGACATGGTGTTACTCCTGCAGGGACATAGTAATGGTGATAGGAGGGGGTGGAGGTCGAGTATCGGGGTAGGGGCTAGTGGGGGACGCGAGGTTTCCTTTCTCGTATTAGAAGTATTTTTATCCTGTATGTGTTGGTCTTGTCTATCTTTGTTATTTTATCATGACTTCATTGCTTTCTTGCTATTTCTCATTTTCACATGGTTTTGATTTGCGTCGTATCGACTCTTTCCCTTGTTTTTCTTGTTTTCTTTTGAAGTAGGGTCTTTCGGAAATAACCTCCCTACCTTCCAAGGTGGGGGTAAGGTCTGCACACTTTACCCCTCCCCGCATCTTCACGTTGATCCATTTGGTATGTTGTTGTTGTGGATAGGTTGATGTAATCCACGGGTTTAGAGAGATTTAATTTTAATGTCTTGTTGTAGTTTTTGTTTTTTTTTATGAACCTTGTAATTATTCATTTCAAGTAGTTGATATTCAAAAAAAAAAAAAAAAAAAAAAAAACAACTATGCTGTCGAAGGGGTCGAACCGAGCACAACGACCCACACTAGCTATGTTGTGATGACCTTAGAATAATTATATCTAGAAATAAAAAGTTGTACAGATAAATGCAACTTAATTTCTTGGCAAAAGATGTTAAATTCACCTTGAACTTGTCCCGAAAAATCGAGTTCACACTCCAACTAATCGGGCGACCCAATAGTTCCAACAAATATAATTTAATTTTTCAAAACTAAACTCAAAACCAATGCTACGTTTATCTTATGTAAACCAAAAATATGCTAGGCATAAATGGGGGTTGGGGTGGGGGATTACGTAGAGCGTTAGGTTAAAAAACACCGTAACAATTGAGTTGTAACATTTTTTATTTTTTTTTTTACCAATC
This sequence comes from Lycium ferocissimum, assembly GCF_029784015.1. Taxonomy (NCBI): domain Eukaryota; kingdom Viridiplantae; phylum Streptophyta; class Magnoliopsida; order Solanales; family Solanaceae; genus Lycium; species Lycium ferocissimum. The sequence continues at coordinate 1,445,468 of NC_081347.1, forward strand.
TTGGGTAGTTAGGACAGAAGGTAGTAAAAAGGGCACGTGGCAAAATGATAAAAATCACCCAAAAAAATATGATAAATAGTAGAAAGTAACCATTCACTTTACTAACACCTCCCTTGTCAAGATGAAATATTTAAATACATTATCATCGAAGTGGTGCTCAGTGAGGAATAAGCAGCCAAAACATTTAATTAGATTATCATTCTCAAGAACTTTCTTCCGAACTTCTTCCTTGCAATGGTTGCATTACAAGACCCAAATATAATCCTTACAGCTACGGATTTGTGCATCTATGAAATAGATAACGGAAGTGAAAGCTTGAAACAAAATAGGATGACGTAAGGTAAATAGTGGTAAACATAGGTAAACGAATTAACTCGTTACCTCGTATTGAGACCAAATTAATTGAGCGACCGAGGTAAGAATGCGTCTGACGGCGGCATCTTGAACAACATCCTTTGTTTGAAATTTTAATTCTTTATTCTTACTAAAAAAAAAAAAATTGATCAACACAAAATTAAAAATATATGGTTTGAAATACTTTTGAAGAAGCCGAATGTTGTCCCCGCTGCACCCTTGCAACGGATCTTGACATGTGTACCTATCAAGTGCTTCTCCGTCAAGCTCCTTATAAACGGCTTCATCTGTGGCTTGATCTTTTTCCATCAAACATATCAAATTTTCCTTTCCGTACCTTTTGACACCATATCCAGCAGGCAACTCAATGTCGGGATGAATACACAGATCCTCGTATTAAAGTCCTTCATATCCCTTGTGGGTTTGGATGCTTCTGAATGCTTCTTTCAGACTACGAATCTCTTTTGCCACGTTCTCATCCGCTCTTGCCTTGGCTTCCCTTTCCATCTCCTCATAAGGATCAGCCTCTGGCTGTTGTACGGCTTGCAGTGGGGTAGTGAAGTGTTGAGCTTCCGCTACATACTGCGTGTTATGGTTAGCGGCGTGTGCCAAAGGTATGTGTTGGGTTGCTTGGTAGCTTTGGGTAAGTGGGATAGTTTGGATAACTGAAGGCTGAGGAACATATGGAGTGGTGAAGGGTAACGGATTGGCTTGTTGAAAGTTAACTTGTTGTGGGTTGGCTGGTTGCGGGTTGGCTTGTTGCGGGTTGTTTTGTTGTGGTATGGCTTGGTTAGTTGTTTGTGGGGTGGCTTGTTGTGGATTAGATTGTTGAGAGGCGGTTTGTTGTAGATTAGTTTGCTGTGGGATGGGGGGCGAATTAGTAGCGTTTGGATTGATTGTGTGAAGTGGAGGGTTTGAGGAAATGGTTGAGGGCAGGCGAGTCAACAGGCGAAAAGGATGGTGGGATTGCCGCACTTGTTCTTTGTTCATGAGGAGGAGTGTTGAGGGTAATGGACAGGTTGGTGAGATTTCGCAGTCGCTCAATTTCACTTTGCATGTCGGCCATTTGTTGTATCAATTGGGCTATGAGTCCGTCAGCATTCCTTCCCTCTGAAGCCTCAGGTTCGTCTCTCGGAACGGTGATAAGTCCCAAGCCATTCTGTTCAGATGCCCCTGAATCATTCATGTTGTCGGATGCTCGTGCTTTTGATCTTGTGAAGTATGGGTGATCTGCCAGTTCGCAGTCAACACGAATCAACCTTTGGGGAAATAATCAAAATAAAAGAAAACCTTCAAAAATGAAGAAAACTACGTTAGTATAGTGCGAGTAATTGCTATTTTAATAAAATACTATTAACATAAGCAATTAATGTTGAAAGAAACATATATCGCATAGCAAACAAATCACATAGCAAAAGAAAAAATCATATAGCGCGACCTATTATGCATGGGACCTCTTTTGTGCCAGAGGTGGGCCTAACGCCAAATATTCGAGATTATGATAGAGTGATCCAAGCCATTGAATTGAGACACTTGAGTTTGGGGAAATAAAAAGGCCAAGTTTCATTGAAATAACAAAGCGAATACATTGATGAGACAATAAATTAAAATACATCATAATGTAAAAACAATCCTAAGACTTGGCCTAGATCTTTGCACTTGATCACGCCGGCGGTGGGAATGAAGATGACGCCCCATCATTGCTAGGGCCTGCTCCCGCATTCTCCAAATACTGCATTATATTCGCCATTTGAGCTCACATCTCGGGAGTGACAACCATAGTCCCCAAGCGAGCATGTCTTATCCAAATTGTCTTCCCGATATCCTCGAAGACAAATCACTCTTTGGACTAGGATCTATGTTTCCATTGTCTTCTTGAAGCCACGCGTGATATTCGGGATACCTCAAGCTAACTCCGGGTGTGATTGATCCTTATTGGATTAATATTAATCCATTCCTCGAGAATCGACCAGCCACAGGAACTCGAAGTACGGCCCAAAAAGAACTTCGAACCACATGCTTAGCTTGAAGAGGGATTACTTGATCTAGATCCATGTACTGGCAATACGCGTCTTTGGAGCGTATGGGCGGGAGGCATTTCAACCCGATAAGCTCGATATAGTAAAGCCTCTACCTCTTATGTAGGCCGTGGTACGTGATAGCAAGGGTATTTCCATTGGATTTGATCGCCGTTCGGGAAGCCAAAACTCATACCGATCATTAGTGCACAAGATACAAACGGTTTTGTTCTTTCATAAAAGCTGCTAATTTTGTTTGAATCGGCATTGAAGCATATGCTAGCCATGTTTGGACGTTGGTAAAAATGTTCCATCGCCCACATTTGTAGGAGAAGATTGCAACCTCAAAGAAATTTGTTTCACCTCTTTTACACTTCCCCAGGGCTCGAAGTATTTCTACGCCAAAATCATGGGAACCAAGGTGAGTTGCGCCCCATCGACTCCTTCAAAAAGTGCTCGGGCCACGGCACATATGCAAGTCGGATTGATTTTCCCGTATTCACGTGGGAATACCAAAGTCCCAAGCAAACACACTCGAATACAATGGGACGTCTAACTTGCCAATGGGCGGGAGTGCATAAGAATTCCTTCTTGAACGATTGTAACCATCTGGACGCCTTACCTCTCATACAAGTAATCCAAAGAAACCCGATTATTCTCGAAGCATAAGTTCTTTAGTGTTCTTCAACCCCAAATAGCGGAGAAATTTCTTCCACTTGGCGGCTATGTGGGATAATCGACCTCTCCCTTGGTATTTTAAATCGGTGAAGTAACTATTTCTTCCGATGTGGGCGTGAGTTCGAAGTCCTTAAATTTGAAGACGGCTCTTTTGGATCCCAAAATTGGAGTAACGCTCTAATCACATGTTTGTCGGGAGTAATGGAATCCATTGAGGAACTTCAACCTCCTCGTAACAGCTAATCTACTACCCAGGTCCAAATCTTCCCACCATACCCTCAGCTTGCTTGGAACACCACTGACCATCTTAATCTTGGGAATCTGGGGAACGAAGTCCATCCTACAAAAAAAAAAAAAAAGGGTGACTTCCCAAACTCGACATGTCATGGTTAGGCTTGGATCCTTCTATCATTATCACGTTACACATAATATGCTTGTTGGTCGTTGGGTTATGAAACCCGTCGACAATTTGGTGGGCATCCTAATTGTGGAGTCGATACCAAGGACCGACCCACCTAAGGTTTATGCGTAGGTGACTTAAATGGAATTGGTGGCATAGCTCTATCCTAAGTTTTCTAAGATTTGGCTTTCTAGACACAAGGTTCCCGAAGCGGACTACTCGAGTGAGAAGGCTACGCGGTCACGGAAATTCGGACACCCCGCGCGTATGCCAACTCTCCTAAATTTTGGGATTTTTTGAAAGAAATTTGCGGGTGCGCAAAACACACCTCGCGTGCACGTGTAATAGTGTGAATTTTCCGTAATTGGAGGAGATATGAGCGGAATGACATCTTTGAAGAAAACCATAACAGATAATTACATGGATTCACATGAAATAAATAGTTACAACAAATAACAAAAAATTACCACATAAAGAAGCACATAAGAGGAATAACTAAATAATAATTTAACCTAAGTTTGCTATGGTTCAGAACCTAATGTCCCCAGTGGAGTCGCCAAACTGTTATACCCCATTTAGACCGGGTCAAAGCGGAGTACAACATATTGGTGATTCCTAATTATTTAATTTAAGGAGTCGCCACCTAATTATTTTAATGGTGAATTAGGACACCTAATTTTAACTAAATAAATGCTAAAATAAACTCCATTTTTAAAGGTCTTACGAACCTAATAGACTTCTAGGTAAGGGTTCTAATTATCCTAAAGGAAGGGTTAGGCATCCTTTAAGATTCGTTAAAAACGATTCTGACCAATCTTAGGTTAATATTAGAATTTAATAGATTAATACCTTATAAGTAATTTTGAGAAAAAGGGTATTTTCTAAAAAAAAATATAGATAATGAAGTAAAAAGCTTTGCAAATAATAGTGCATTTCTAAATTTGAACAAGGAAATAATTATTTTAAAAGAACTGAAATTATTTTTTTATAAACTATATATCTTAGCGTCACTTGTTTTCAAATAAAAATATCTTTATGAATTTTAAGGGGGTTGTACATAAATAATCGCCCTTTTTAAAAAAAGAAAATTAAGAGTTTCGGGTTTGGAATAATCGAAAATTACGTTGAGGAAATTATTTGAACAAACAAAAACTTAACCTTTTTTTTTTAAAAAAAAAAAAAAAAAGATTTAATAACTTAAGGATGGAATGCCACTTTTATTTAAAGGGGAGTTGAGTAAAAGTGATAACTTTTAGTTCACAAAAGGGTTACTCAATTAAATTAAAAAATGTAAAATTATTATCCAAATTTGTTATTAATGCTCAAAGACATTTCTTTATTTAAATTTCGGTTGATGTAATCTAATTAAAAATCACTATTGATCATAAAGTATAGTTAGAGACAAACTTCTATAAAATTAATAACTTAAAAAAAAAAATCCTTAACTTATGAAAATAGATTAAATTAACAAACTCTTTAAGACGTCACTTCAAAATTTATTGAACTCTAATCCATCATCTCTAAACTACCCCCCATAAGATTAACTATTTGAAGTATCTTAACTTAACCATATCTATGAAATAAAATATTCTAGTAAATCAAAAATCTATAAAAATTATATATAAAGCATAAAGTCGATTGACGCAATGGGAGGAAATTCCATCTGTTTCTTTTCGGTGTTTCTATTTGGATGCATTTTCGAGAGCGTGAGAGGTATCGGCGGAGATGTAAATGCAAGTCTTGGATTTAACGGCGGAAACATTAATCTCAAACGAGATTGCTTGCGGCGGTGAGAGTCTTTTATGAAGACTCCATGTCGCTCCCCAAAGTGTACATGTAAAAGAAAAGGACAAATAAGAGAATTAGGACGTGAAACAGATTTATTAAGGAAAATGCTAGACAAAGAGGAATTCTAAAAAAAAAAAAAACCAGCCAAGCCCAATAAAATATAAATTGCAAGGAAAAACAAACACGAAACTTAATTACAAGCACAACTAAAATCGATAGGATTCAAGGAATCGCTACGCGAATCATTTTTAACAATTCATCGTAACCTCATTTGCTAAATCAATCTATTCATATAAAAGTCAAGCAAACACTTGTGGTTGCTATTTCAAATTTACTCTAAAAGCAGCAAATTTTAGCGACCTCAAAATGTTTTGCTTCAAATGCAATAGATAATATTTGGCCCAAGTACGCAGAAATTCATGGTAAAAATGCAATTCAATCTGCAAATAGTACGACGAAAGTGGATAAAATACTGGGTATCATGAGCCTAAGTCAAATGTATTTTGCTCTCAAATGGCTAAAATGCACACTTCATGCGTTAAGTAAAATAAAAAATGGCTAAACGTGCAATACAACCCCAAATACACAACGGTATCATGGCTAATTATATCAACTACAAGTTGAAAATAGGCATTTAAGCGACCAACCCAGTTTTAATCATAGAGATTTTTACCTCCCAATCACGTGCAAATAACGAATAAAATATGGCATCAAACTCACTAAGTGTGTCTCAAATAATCACATTTATAACAACATTTTGCAAAAAAAAATGAAACTTTGTAGTAATGGCGTAGATATCTCATTTTAGTTACAACATTTACATTTGAATGCGGGTCCTTCAAGTCAAGAAAAAGAGGGGTAAAGAATTTGTCCACTTAAAATTTCCACTTGGCCTAAGACATAACAACATATTCCATAAAATTTTCTTTTGGCATTTAAAATTCCCAATCATGCAAACAAAGGATAAGGTAAAAACAATGGAAACCAAAAGTTCCTTTCTTATGGATACCATTAAATAGTTCCAGTTTTCAAACAAAAAAGGTCATTTTTTTTTATTTTTTTAAAGAATACAATTCTTATCAAACAAAGGAAAATTTCAGAAACAGTAAAGGGTATTTCATGTTCGGAGTTACTGTTTTCCTTCTTACGAAATAGTGAAGAAAGATTGTTATAGATTTAAAGAGAAGCATTTGTTTTTGTAAAGTTAGGGACAAATTTGTTAGGTCATTAACTGAACATCTACTCCAAACTTCAAAACAAAAATTGAACCAAAACGAACCGATCTTACAACAATCCTTTGCTGAACTTAATTAATTGGTTCAATTCTTATTTGAGACAAACAAGCCTATTACTACGGATGTTCATAAAAGAAAAAAAATGATTTTGATACATATTTACAATGATAAGTAATGAAATAAATCAAATATTTAAACATAACAGAACTTGATTATTCGAGTATATAAACTATCCTGGACCCGTTTGCACTCTTGCACTATGGAATTTAAGAAATTAAACAATTAGATTTTAAGATAGTGATTTTAAAATAAAAAAATGAATACTTAATGTTCAAGGTAAAAGACCCATTTGAACTAAACCTACTCAAACAAATAGGAGAAACAAAACAAATTAACATATTTTATTTGAGATGGACAAACATTATTGAGTAACCGCATTGAAACATTAAACTAAACATCATTTCCAAATTTCAAGACATTTTGAATTTTGTTCTTTGTCCAATAACCTTAAAAAGAAAACTATTTAAAACATTTATATTGTTATATTGATTTAAAAGAGAAAGATAGGCTCGAAAATAAAACGAAAGCATGGCTCAACTTAAGACATAAATTAGTTTGTAAAATCTAAGATAACTAAATCAAGTGAAAAAACAAACTTCATTACCATTATGAAGTCGAAAAACAACATATTCTTACAAAATAATGTTCAAATAGCCAAAACTCAGCCCTTTAATGTGTGGTTACTATTACTAACACTTAATCCATGGGAAAAAAAAACATTTATTTAAACTACAACTAAACTTGAAATTTTATACTCGTAAACTAACTCAAGCAAACATCAACCAAGAACTTAAATAAAAGAATAAGATGTAAACACGACCCAACGACCCGATTTAATCTTTTTCTAATCCACAATCGCAGAACTATATAAAAACGTAAAGAAAAGGGAAGGGCGCTAGAATTGAAACAGGCAAAACCATCACTTATCCAACTCCAACAACATTAAAAAACTAAGCTAATCTTATGAGAAATCGAAAAGACACAGAACTAAAAAAAATGAAAATAAACTCTGACAAGGAAGAAAATTACCTTTTCCGGAGTGCGTGAAATCTAGGGACGGGTCTCGAATCTACTCTCCGAACGCGCACAAATCCGAATACTCGATAAATGATTTTTTAACCTCTCCCTTATGAAAACAAGTAAAATATTAAACTCCTATTTTTTTTTCAACTACCACTAACTTTTTTTTTTTAGAGATGAACGATTGTTAGGGGATTTTTCTTTCTAAATGAATTAAGGTAGTATTTATAGCATAAAATCCTAGGGTTTTAAGCTTGGGCGGGATTTGAGACCCTTTTTGAAATCCATTCCAAAAAATGCCCTTTTTGAACGTTGGCATATTTTGGATCGAATTGCGGACCATCACGTGATCGATTCGAGTTTCCCGAAATGGTGATACCTTGTTTAATGGAGAGATTCACGCACTTCAAGCGTGAAAACGGAAACAAGATCTCAGAGAGCTGGGGAGATACGAAAAGCATTCTTTTAAACAAAAATGGCAAGACAAAATTTTCGTTTCAACTGATGGAGTTTGGCAATGTTTTGAAAGAGGAAATGAGAGAGAGATGCGATGAGGGGCGCCGCAGGTTCTTCCTCAAGGAACCCTAGTTGAATTAAACATGAGACTTAATAATGACCATCAGATCATTTTTATTGAATGGTCCAGATTGATTCTTGAATAGTGGCTTTGGAGGATCTTTTGGGTATAAAAAGTTGGCTTAGTTTGGGTTGAATATTAAAAAACACAAAGGGGTTCTCGGTATGGGCCTCGGGTGTGGACCTTCTTTTCCCTCTTCAATTCTTGACTTGCAAATTTAAATGAAAGACACTCCTTAGTTAATTATATATTAACGCGTGCTAAAATATTACTTAATAAAGATATATTTAATAGTATTCAAATAAATTACATGATATTGTAATAGTTGCGCGATAATATTTATAAGGTTTGAAAGTAGATGCTATCGTCTAATTGTATAAAATAAATGCGATGCGTTTTACGTAAGACGGTAAAAAAATGTTAAAAGCGACTATCGCGATTATAATATTAGGTGCTCGCAGTATGATGAAAAAAAATAGCAATAATAATAATAATAATAATAATAATAATAATAATAATAATAGTAATAATAATATTAATAATAATAATATAAAACGGCGATTATAATATTAATAATTATAACATTAAGTGCTTGCAGTATAATAAAATAATAATAATAACAGTAATAATAATAATAAATAATATAATACTAATAATAATAAAAATAATAAACAACAATGATAATGATAATAATATCAATAATAATAATAATAATAATAATAATAATAATAATAATAATAATAATAACGATAATAGGTGATGACTATAGTTGGACAGTGGAAAAACGACCATATTAATAGAAAGCAAAAAATTGTGGTAAAGTATACATAACTATTTGGTAAATAATATTTTGAAAAAGAGGGCGGGACAAAATCGGGTGTCAACACATACAAAGTGCAGCAGCAATACAATTATCTTCCTACACAAGGAAGCACTAAAAAGAAATAAACATTAACGACAGAAAGTTAAAATGGACACACAGCAAAAGATGAAGTTGAAATTAGAGGACTTATATAACATCAATAGTGTGACTCTTTCCATTGCCCTTTCCCTGAGGAACCGAACTTCCAGCAACATCCACACTTTGAAACTTTTGTGGTGGTGAATCCGAGTCATGTGGACTTGACAAATATTAGGATGAATCAGGGGTCAAGGACTTTGACTGCTGGAGGGCAGAATTGGCGGGCTGTTATTGTTGACACCCAATTTTTGCCCTCCAAAAATTCAAATTAACTAGTCAAGCTTCTTGAATCGCAAACAGAGTAAAAGAACTATTCATAAAAAACGAAAATACTTTCTAAATCAACTTTTGGTGATATTTTTCCATTTCATTCGACAAAAGATCCTAATATATATTAAATATATTTTACATATAACTTTAGGTACTATTTATGTCTATTTTATCGATTTATACCAAAAACAAGTGTTTAGTTAGGTACGTATGTTGTTCGCAGAGACGTTAGAATAATTATATCTAGAAATAAAAAGTTGTACAAATAAATGTAACTTAATTTCGTGGCAAAAGATGTCAAATCCACCCTGAACTTGTTCCAAGAAATCGAGTTCACGCTCCAACTAATCGGGTGACCCAATAGTTCCAACAAATATAATTTAAGTTTGTTTTCAAAACTAAACTCAAAATCAATGTTACGTTTGTCTTCTGTAAACCAAAAATATGCTAGGCATAAATGGGAGGTTGGGGCGGGGGAATTATGTAGAATGTTAGGTTAAAAATACGTAACAACTGAGTTTGGTGGGTAGTTAGAACATAAGGTAGTAAAAAGGGCACGTGGCAAAATGATAAAAATCACCCAAAAAAGATGAAAAGAATGGAAAGTAACCATTCACTTCACTAACACCTCCACATAAAAGAAAGAACACAAGATTTAATGTGGTTCGGATCCAAATGATCCTACGTCCACCAGAGAACAACCGTCGTTAACAAAGATAGGGAGATATCCCTCCACCTAAAAACTATCTCTTTGACTGATCTTAAATTCTATATTTCTCCTCACTTAAGCAAGTCATAACCTCACATTTGATAATACGACTATGGTAGGACTACACCGGTGAGCATGTGATGACCTTTAACTTTTTTGACGTGCTTCTTGGCGATAAAAGTGTTGTACAAGGTGGCAGCGGGAAGGTTGTTAATAGTCAACCAAATGATAACATATTTATATTCTTCACTGGTCATGGTGATCTAAATGAAGTCGGTGAAAGTTATCTCGTGAGTTTAGTTCACCTTGTTGTTTCTTATTTAATTGGAAGATGTTTCTGTTCAGGAGTATTGTATTTAATTTTGATCTTAACGTTTATCTTCGTTCAGCCATGCTGAGAGGGGATTACATTGACTCCAGAGAATTTATTGAGCTCTTAAAAATGAAAAAAACATCTGGCACCTACAAAGAGATGGTAAAAATTGCGTAACTCTGATTTTATTAGTTAAGTTTCATGTAGATCAGTAGTAGTTCGCTCTCTGACCATACATCTTTTGCATCTCATTTATTGTGATACCTGTCAAAGCGGTTGTAGTAACTTAGCCAAACTTGGAAATCTCAGTGTTTGTAATGTTATGACTACGAGTATTAATAAAACTTCGTTTTGCAACAAAAAAATATTTGACAAGGGAGAAGGAGACAGAAAGTTAAGTTGGACATACAAAGTGCAGCAACAATACAACCTTCCTACAGGGAAGCAATAAAAGGAAATGAACATCAACGACAGAAAAAATATATTAAATACCACTGGAAGGATGCATCCTATGATCATAACGCCCTAGGAATCGGGGTGCTAAGGATGCATCCTTTCGTCTTAAGTAACTGCTCGTAATTTCCTAGGAATGGAGTCCGCTCAGGTAGAGCGTAGAGGACACTAAAATAATTCTCCATATAGTGGCTTTCTACGAGCGTAAATCCGTATTTATCGGTCGGATTAGTGAATTTCGAAATATATATGGTTATACCAAAATGTAGAAAAAAAGAGTAACTACTCAACCGATTATGTTTTTTTTTTTCTATAGAAAAATAGTGCCCACTGGCCATTTTTTGGCTTTATTTTTGAAAAATAGTCATTGTCATGAAATTTCAAATTTCACCGTTGAAGCTTCGGGATATTGTGATAGAGTTTCATCTGTGGAATTTGAGACTCGATAACAATGACTATTTTTTCAATTATAGAGGCTAAAAAGTGATTTTTTTTTATTTTTTATTTTTTTAAAATTTTACCGTTTTTTCTTCCCTATAAATTGATGTTTACCTTGCAAACACAAAAGCAATCTTCTTATCTTGCATCTATATAAAAATATTTTCTCTTTTTTCTACCAAAAACGTTCTCTTTCCCTAATAAAAAATTTCTCGACTATTTGCTTAGCGCAGAAATTTAACACATTTATCTTTTTTACTAAAACCATTTGGATTCAACCCCACAATATAATCTAGTGAATTAAAGGAATATCGCTTTTAAGAAAGCATTTTTAACGTGTTTCAAGCCTTAATTTTTTGTGGTCTTCGGTCATATCTTTTTCCTTGACAGGAATGGACATTGGAAAAGTCCTTCACGAACTCGACACACTTCCAGCACGTGTCAATGCTAAGCTCATCGTGGCGGAGGAGAAGGGCAGCGGAGCCGTGCATCACAAAACAGAAAAGGAACTGCAGATGGAGGCTAATGCTGCATGGAAGAGGTTTGCTGCTAACAAGCAAAAGAAGAATGTTAATTAATTAATTAATTCAACTATTGTGTGTTTATAATATGATGAATAAATTATGACTATGTACTGCTAAAATACGAATCTAATGATATGATTTAGCAACAATCATCTGCGATATACATGCAGTATACACAGAATCTACTGTACTGCACTTACTCAAATGATACGAACATGAGAGTCTAATCTAGAATTTTGGATGCAAACTTTGCCTGCAGGCAGAGTTTTGCTACAAACTCTGTCTTGTGATTTTATATTTTATTTTTTTGACTGAGCCGGGATTCGAACCCCAAACCTCATAGTATTAGGAGAAGGACAAATATTAAAGACCACCAATTTAATGGGTAAAATTAAAGACCACCCCAAAAAGAAGGGCATTCCTGTGAATTGCCCAAAGATATACAACTTTTTGGGCGGAATGTCCTTCAAATGCCAATGCCTTTAATTTTTGTCGTTCGCCTAAAAATTCACGGGTTCCAATTTCGAACCCCCGCTCAGTCAATTTTTTTTTTAAAAAAAATTGCCAGACACAGTTTTGAATTCAAACTCTACCTTGATTCTGGGCAAAAGTTAGGCCTTAAGGTAGAGGTTTGCCTTAAAAGCCTAATTTTGGGTAAAAGTTTGCCTTAAAGCCTAATTTTTATCCAAATAGACCTAATTTTGCTACAAATCTCTGCCTTATGAAATTATTTTTTATTTTTAACTGAATCAAGATTTGAACCCAAAATCTCAAAATATTAAGCGAAGGACAATAATTAAAGACCAGCAATTTGAATAGTAAAAATTAAAGGGCAATTCGCAGAATTGCCCTTCGTTTGGGGTGGTCTTTAAATTTTGCTTTTCATATTTGAAATCTTTAAATTTTGCCCTTCGCATAAACCCATAGGTTCCGGTTCGAACCCACGCGCGATCAAAATTTTAAAAAAAAAATTCGCAAGGCAAGTTCAAAATTTCGCTATCCCCAATAGCATACACTTGTGAAGGAATTACCAAAGTTATGGGACCGCATACTTATGCCTTATGGGCGGACTTGGCATAAGTATCATAGGTCCGGATAACTTTGATAATTCATTCAAAAGTTTATCTTGATCCCATAAAAGTTTGCCCATTAAAAGTATACCCAGAGCTCCGCATAACTTTGTGAAGGAATTACCAAAGTTATGCCGGACCCGCATACTTACCCTTATGGGCGGACTTGGCATAAAGTATGCGTTGACATAACTTTGATAATTCCTTCATTTTATCCGGATCCGCATGTTTTGCCCGTTAAAAGTATGCCGCACCGCATAACTTTGTGAAGGAATTATCAAAGTTATGCGGACCGGCATCTTATCACAAATGCGTCGCCCATAAAGGCATGAGTATCAGTGGCGGCATAAAATGTGTAATTCTGCTTAACAAATCAGTATCTTTGTTGGCGGCGTAAGCGAAATTTAAACTGCCTTGCGAATTTTTTTAAAATTTATTCTTGGCGTGAGTTCGAGCACGCAGGACTGTGGGTGTTAGCCGAAGGCGAAAATTTAAGCATTTCAAAATATGAAGGGCAAAATTTAAAAGCCCAAAAGAAGGGTACTCCGCGCAAAAAAATGAAAATTAAAGACGAGTGCCTTTGAAGGACAATCATGCAAATGACCCAAGGATATACTAGTATGAAAGGAAAACAACAAACAAAAGAAAAAGTAAGGAAAAAAGAAAAAGGTTGACACGTCATTATCCACTTGTCATTCGCTAATAGGTCACCATTACATTTGTTACAAACTTTTGTTACCTAAAAATCTCCTTTGTAAAACTCTTATGGGTATTTTTTCTTCTTCTTCTTTTATGTGAGTAAAGAAAACAAAAAAAGAAAAAAATGGTGAAAAAAAATACTATGGGGTGTATCTATTATGGTGTTGTTTTGATGTTGTTGTTATTTGGGGCTATGAGAGTTAGATCAGATTCATCAGATCATAAGTACAAATCTGGTGAAGAAGTACCTTTATATGCAAACAAAGTTGGCCCTTTTCATAACCCTAGGTAATAACCCTTTTCTTATTTTTCATTAAAGATTTGATTTTTATGAGTTTTTTGATATCTGGGTAGACATCAAGATTTTGTTTTGGGGTGTAAATGTTGCTGGGATTTGCTGAATTTTGGGTTTATTGCTGAGTTTGGTTATTTTCTTCATTAAAGATTTGATTTTTGTGAGTTTTTTGGTTTGTATTTTGCTTTTTGTATGTTTTTGATATATGGGTACAAATCAAGATTTTGTTTGGGTTGAAATATTGCTGAGTTTGCTTAATGTATGTTTGTGGGTTACCTTTGTTTATGAGAATTGTGAGCTTTTTCTTGGATGTAGTTTACATTTCTAGGTAACTCTTTGGACCCTTTTCATTTATTTTTTTTTGGGTTAAAGATTTGATTTTTATTAGTTTTTTGGTTTTTATTTTGCTTTTTTGATATTTGGGTAAAAATCAAGATTTTGTTTTGGGTGGAAATGTTGTTGGGATTGGCTGAATTTTGGGTGTATTGCTGAGTTTTCTCAATGTATATTTGTGGGTCACCTTTGTTTTTGAGAATTGTGAGTTTTTTGTGATGTAATTTACATTTTGTATCTGTTGAATATCTAGGTAAATATCAAGATTTTGTTTTGCGGTGAAATGTTGCTGGGATTTGCTGAATTTTGGGTGTATTGCTGAGTTTGCTTAAATTGTATTAGTGGGTCACCTTTGTTTTTAAGAATTGTGAGCTTTCTTTGGATGTAGTTTACATTTTGTAAGTGTTGAAGATCTAGGTAAAACTCAAGATTTAGTTTTGGGTTATGTTGGAATGAAAAGGGGAAATCTTGTTGGGATTTGTTGAATTTCGAGTGTATTGCTTAGTTTGCCTAATGTATATTAGTGGGTCACCTTTGTTTCTGAGAATTGTGAGCTGTTTCGAGATGTATTTTACAGCTAGTTCGTGTTGAATGTCTGGGTAAAGGTCAAGATTTTGTTTTGGGTTGTGTTGGATTGAAAAAGGGAAATCTTGTTGAGAATTGCTGAATTTGGGTGTAATGTTGATCTGGGGGAGCAGTAAGACAAAAGAGTTGGTGGAAACTTGTCCCAGCAGTTATTTGGTGGATAATTTGGAAGGAGAGGAACAATAGAGTTTTTGAAGACAAATGCAATTCTGTGCAGAAAATCAAGATGAATTGTGTCATTTTGTTTCACTTTTGGTGTAAAGAAAACTATGTAGAGGAGGCTGAATCACTAGTTGATATGATAGGTTCCTTGTGAAGCAGTAGTCCTAAGCATGGTGGGTTTTTTGTAAGTATGGCTGCATTGTTATGGTGCAGGTTTAATATATATATATAAATATACATGTTACCAGTCTCAAAAAAATGTTGATCTGCTTCAATGTATATTTGTTGGTCACCTTCTGAGAATTGTGAACTTATCTTTTTCTAGTTTACATTTCGTACGTGTTGAATTTTGAAAAATATGGTTTTTGGAATGGATTCTGGGGGAAACTTATATGGTATTTGCTGAATTGGACAGTAATTTTTAATGTATGTCAATGAGTCTGCTTAGTAATTGAGAATTATGCATCTTTTCATTGAGAGTTTTGCTGTACATGTACAATTAGAGAAAAACATCGTTCGAGGTCTTGGTTAAGCATGCTAGATCGAATTTAACATAGTCAATTTTGTAAGGCACTACCAAAAGAGAATGGACCAAAGGGCTTGTCTTTTATGATTTTGGTGTTTGGATATGGGCAGAATTCAGTGGTGGTGTGCATGTTAGTAGTATTTTTTTTTTTTTAACCTGTTTTTCTCTTGTTTCGGCTCTTCATGTTGGCAAGGGTTGTGTCTTGGCACATTAGATATCATTAGCATTTGCATCGGATATATTCTTGATATGATTGACCGAAATGATAGGTTATTAATAAAGACAAACAATTGTAGAACAAGGAAAAGCAGCATTAGTAGAGTGAGAAAGGAAGACACACCTTTCAAGAGCTAGTTTAATCGTCACTTAGTTTTCTGTCGAGAAAATTATTTTAGTGAAACCGTGAGAGGTAGCTCCTGACATAAAATCATGAAAAGGAGTGATTTCATTCATTTTGTTTAACCTGAGAGCTTTGCAGATCGCTGTGCAAAAAGTTATTGTAGCATTAATCACTTTGCTTTATATACTGAAATATTTATTTTCACTATGCCTATATTGACAAATTTTATGTTCATTTGCTTGTTTTTGAAAATGTAATTGTTGTGAGTATCACCTTGTTTGATGATTATCTTGGCAGTTAGCACACTTCTCTTATAATGCACGTAGGAAACATAAAGATAATACTACCACCAACCTTAGGCTCCTTAAATCGTTTTTGCTCTTTGCAACAGTTTCACTAGTTTCCTGGAATGGTCGTTTGGTGACTTCTCTGTAATCCTCCCCTGGAGAGTTTGTTGTCTGCATCTTTGTTCGCAAATTTGCTTCTGATTTAATTTGCTTGTAATTAAACCCATTCCCTTAAAAGCATAGGAAAAATGGAGTCTGTCTTTAGCGGTCTCTCACACTTATTCTGAACATGCAAAGTATTGCATTGACTCTCTTGACGTAGAATATAATCTGAAACAACTGTAGTGAATCAGTGGAACTCTTGAATAACTCTGCTTGTTACTTCTACTTATCAAAAACAGAAAATATATTTCTGATTGTTACTTCTCTAGTACATACTACATTTTACTGTTCTCCAAAGAGATCTCATATTTTTACCGTCACTTGCAGTGAGACATATCGCTACTTTGATCTTCCCTTTTGTTCTCCAGGTCAGGGTTCATTTCTCTGCCCTCTCTTGCCCTAATATCTATGGTCCGTTTTAGCTTTTGTTGTTGAATATATTGTCTTGGTTTAGGTCATGTGAAAGATAAAACGGAAGCACTTGGTGAGGTGTTGAATGGAGATCGTTTAGTCACAGCTCCATACAAACTTGACTTTTTAAGTGATCGAGAAACCGATGTAGTTTGCAAGAAGTCGTTGTCAAAGGAAGAAGTTGCAAGATTCCGTGATGCTGTTGCTAAGGACTACTACTTCCAGATGTTCTATGATGACCTGCCCATTTGGGGTTTCATCGGTAAGGTAGATAAGGAGGGAAAAGCGGACCCCAGTGAGTACAAATATTACCTTTTTAAACATCTTCATTTTGACATCCATCACAATAAAGATCGCGTGATTGAAGTCAATGCACGAACGGACCCTAATGCCCTAGTGGACATAACTGAAGATAAGGAAGTAGATGTAGATTTCATGTACTCTGTAAAATGGAAGGAAACAGAAATCCCTTTTGAGAAAAGGATGGAAAAATACTCGCAGACTTCAGCTTTACCACATCATTTGGAGATCCACTGGTTCTCTATCATTAATTCTTGTGTCACGGTTCTGCTCTTAACTGGTTTCCTTGCTACAATTCTGATGCGTGTCCTAAAAAATGACTTTGTCAAGTAAGTAACAATAAACTTTGTGGGTTAACATATATTTATCAAGGAGCTTGTACTTATCCTATGGTATTTACTGTTTTGGTTAAAGATATGCCCATGATGAAGAAGCAGTTGATGACCAAGAAGAAACTGGATGGAAGTATATTCATGGCGATGTGTTTAGGTACCCAAAGCAGAAGTCACTTTTTGCAGCAGCCCTGGGTTCTGGGACACAGTTGTTTACCCTGTGAGTATCCATGCCAATAAATTATATTTAGCTCGTGATAAAATTTCTTTGACAAATGTTAATTCTCACTGCCTCTTTTTCCCAGGGCAATTTTCATATTCGTACTTGCGCTTGTTGGTGTGTTTTACCCCTACAACCGAGGAGCTCTTTTCACAGCTTTGGTGGTTATTTACGCTCTTACATCAGGAATTGCAGGCTATACTGCATCATCATTCTATTGCCAACTTGAAGGAAGAAATTGGGTAAGGAAGTGTGGAGGGCATTATTTTTATGTTGTAAAGTTGCCAAAAACTCGTACAAGTATATATCTTATTGTGTTTACTCAGTTCCCTTATTTCATCATTCTATTCTGGTTAGCTAAGGTCTCTTGGTTTAGACAGAGACTTGTCATGATAGGATTTTGAAGAGTAAGGTGTAAACTTCCTCAGAATAAATGAGTAGCTTCTCTTCTTATCAAAAATATAAATTAGGAGCTTCTCTTCCTTTCACATAACGTCATCTTTTTTGGCCTTCCCTTAAAACAACAATTCCGACACCTTAATCGAAACTTATCGGGGTTAGTTATATAAGTTTTCAGTGTCCTTTACGCTTCATCTAGACCTGTTTCATCCATGACTGAATAACTTGTCTTTAAAATAAATTAATGTTTACTAAAACCCAGAGGTTCACATTTTATTACTGACATACAAATATGTAGAAATAAAAATAAAAAGGCTATTTATAAACACTCTTAATTTAAGTGTACTAAATGGCCAAACCTTAATCCCGATTGGTTAGTACCAGTATCAGCTCTATGGAATTTTGGTATCAGTATTTACCTCGTCCCTTTCACTATCTTTTCTCGCCGTTCCTTCTCTCTCTCTCTCCCTCTCTCTTTAGTTTCTCCCATTTCCTATTTGTTGCCTTACATCCTACTAACCTTGAAAAAGAATACATTAGTTCCAACAATTAATGTAGTGGTCGGCCCTTTGGCAGAGTTAATAATTACCTGACATTGTTCAGTTGGTTTCCGGTAGAAAAAGGAAAATAATCAAAATATGTACTGATCTCAAATTCAATTTCTTTTTGCAGGTAAGGAACTTGTTGTTGACAGGAGGTCTGTTCTGTGGACCGCTGCTTCTAACATTCTGCTTCCTTAATACTGTTGCAATTGCTTATCATGCCACTGCAGCACTTCCTTTCGGTACCATCGTGGTCATTTTCCTCATATGGGCCCTTGTGACATCACCATTGCTTGTCTTGGGAGGAATTGCAGGAAAGAATAGTAAGGCAGAATTTCAAGCTCCAACCCGAACAACAAAGTACCCAAGAGAAATACCACAATTGCCATGGTATCGCGGAGCTCTACCTCAGATGGCAATGGCTGGGTTCTTGCCTTTCAGTGCTATCTACATCGAACTCTACTACATATTTGCTAGCGTCTGGGGTCATAGGATTTACACCATTTACAGTATCTTATTCATAGTTTTCATCATTCTGATCATTGTCACTGCTTTTATTACGGTGGCTTTGACATACTTCCAACTTGCTGCTGAAGACCATGAATGGTGGTGGAGGTAAGTTAACATTACTTGATTGATCAAATTCTTTTCAAACACTTGAAGGATGCAAAAATGAATGAGTACTAGCCACTGTGTACTTCTTTCGGTGTATGCATCAAGTGATAATCCTTTCATGGCAAGTATTCATTAGTGAGTCTTTAATAGCCTGTTTGACAAGCTTCTACAATCAGCTTATTCTGAAAGGTGCTTTTCAAAAAGGTACTTTCGATGAGAAGCAGTTTTGTGGTTGCTAATCAAGTTGAAAAACACTTTTGTGCAGCAATTAGTGTTTGACCAAACTTATAAAAAGTGCTTCTAGGTGTATTTTTCTTTAAAGTGCTTCTCAAAAAGGTACTGTTGGCGGGAAGCTACTTTTTTCAGCTTCTCAAAAACAGCTTCTACTTATACTCAAAAGCATTTTCTTCTCCTAAAAGCTTAGCCAAACATCTCAACTTTTAAAAAAAGCACTTTTGGCCTTGGAGAAGCTTGGCCAAACGGGCTAGTAGGTCACCATTATTGTAAATTCATCCATCTCTTTTGCTTCGGGTTTTACCTTTTTTTGATTGTCTGGGAGAGTGCTGATTTAGATCTCTAATATTAATTGGTGGTTCTTAAAAACTCAATTTCAATTTTGTTAAAGAAATTTATTCTTTACTTCTAATGTATCTGGAGTTTACAAGTACCAACTCATCTCTGCTGCTTGTAGCTCTATTCTTGAAAGCTGACAACAACATTTTGGAAATACGTTTAGAGACATTCTCTTTTTTTTGGAGATACGTGTACTTTGTCGAGGCTCTCACACATATGTTGATCTTCTAGGTCTTTCCTATGTGGTGGATCAACCGGCTTGTTCATCTACGGCTACTGCCTGTATTACTATTATGCCCGATCAGACATGTCAGGTTTCATGCAAACCTCATTCTTCTTTGGTTACATGGCCTGCATTTGCTATGCCTTCTTTCTCATGCTTGGAACTGTTGGTTTCCGAGCGGCTTTGTTTTTCGTCCGCCACATATACCGCTCAATCAAGTGCGAGTAAGATGCAGAATTCCACATTGGCCTGGTTCAACCGGTGAGCTTCTCATTTTAGTTTTAACTTAGATCCTCCAAAGATGTCGGCACACCTGTGTTGGATCCTCCAAAACAAAAACAGACTGCATTTGTTGGAGTATCTGACTCAGATGCTGTGATATTTTTGGAGGACTGAGCAACATAATTAGTAGACTATAGATTAGATAGGGTTTTTATCGGCTAAAATAGAAATGACAGTTCATGGATCATGCAACAGGGACTTGTGTTTTTGGTGTAAAAATTGTCAACATGCTTGGAGTAGTGCAACACATTGCCTGATATACAAAGGTGTTAGATCCATTTAGAATGGTGTGAAGCAAAAACAGAAGATATGTTGGAGAAGGAGCTCAAGGCAGTTTTCAGGGTGGCAGCTTTATGTTGAACATGCTTTTTATTGTGTTTAGAACTCTGTTTATAACAAAGAGTCTATTAGTTAGCTTCAGCCTAATTTTTCCTAGTTTAAACCTTCTTGATATATAAGATATGGTTCTGTTAATGGCATCCTCAGCTGTTTATGCTCCAATTATTGTGTTATACGGTTATCATAGACTAGCTTTTAACGGTTCAAACCGTTCGTTATCGGAAATGCAAGTTATACCTTAGTACGCTGATAAGGCTAAAACGAATTTATTTTGGGCAAGAACAAATTTTTTGATGACATGCACTGAGCTTAAATGAAGCAGTGCGGTTTAATATCGCTGGCCTCAACTTCTTTGGGACTAAGGCGTAGTTTATATATGAATTGTTTAATCAAGAAATCCTCTTGATATAAGGGAAAATTCTTGCGTAGAAAGGTTTGACAAGGTTGAATTCCTACAGGATACTATATTAAACTCTCTGTGTGTCTTAATTTATGTAGCACAACAACTTTGATATTCATACAGAGCAAAATTTCTTAAGAGAAGAAAAGTTAAGGATGTCGTTGCTCACTATGTTAACAAAACGTAGCACTATGCAAAAATAGAAGAAAAAAAATAGTTAACCAGATATTCATGTTCACTTCAAAAAAAAAAAAAAAACATATCCGAGTAAAATCGAATAATAAAATTTAATTAATACTTAACTATTTATACTATTTCCCCTTTGTGAAATAATTCAAATATTTTAAGTAAGATTTCAACGTTTAATCTTTTTATCCAGGTTAAAAAGTTGAATTAAATTACACTTCAAAACAAGAAAATGCGATTATTATAGACTGCTTGTTTAATGACTTAAAAAGATATAGAAAAATCTTTGAATCTTTTAGAAAATTCTTTAAGTTAAACTAAGATCTGAAAATTATACTCCTTTGATGAAAATTGTTATTTATTAATTATCCTAAATTTCGACTAAGGAAACAAAACTTCTGAAAAGGAATTTAAACAGATTTGAAGAAAAAATACGTTATTATTGGGAAAATCTCCTGATAGATACTTGAGACCAAACTTTTATTTCTTGAAACAAAGACAAAAAAAAAAAAGTAACATAACAACTTAATGTTCATATATCTACTGGGTTTTTAATCATTTAGGTTGGCAAATAAATGTTAGCACACGAAACATATACAAGGCATGAAATAAAAGAGGGCAATTGGCGCGAATGCCCTTCAAATGCGCTGGTCTTTAATTTTTGCCCCCGTAATGCGTGGTCTTTAATATTTGCCCTTTTAAGCTAAAAGATAATAAGAAAAAGACTTTACTACCCCTACCCATAACATATAAAAATCAAAGTCTCAGAATCTAACCCCAAACATCCAATTAAACCTATCCATCATTTCAACAACAAACCTTTCAATCGTTCCATCGTTCCAACATTTCACCGAGAAATTCCATTGATTTCTTTGCTATACAACATCGAAAAAAGATAAAATACATAATATATAGCGTTTCAATTGAATGTAATTCAACTTAATTTGATGCTTTATTAAGTTTAGATTTGTTAATATTTGAAAATAACAACAAATCATCTTCTATGAACTAAACAACCGATATGCAACAGAGATTCACATTGCGAATCATAATTTTACTCAACAACATAGAATTGATCAAATTTATTGCTTTGTTCTGATTTTGATTAGTTTATGCGTTCCGTTTGATTAGTATACAATGCTCAATGACTTAGACTTGAAATTATAGTAACTTCAGTTGACAAAAAATAATCAGGCAAAGTTCTGAACAAGTATGCCGGAGGAGGTAAAAGTTTACTTTACAAAAGAACAAAGTATCTTTAGAGGCAACTTTCATTTTCATAAGTAAAATAAAAAAAATACACAAAGTGTTAAGAATTAGACAAGTATGCGGAGGAGGCGAGAAGTTTACATTAGAAAAAAACAAAGTATCTTAGAGGCAAACTTTCATTTTTATGAAAGCAAAACAAAAATTTACGCAAATGTTAAGAACTAGAAAAGTATGCCTGGGGAGGCAGAAGTTTACTTTACAAAAGAACAAAGTATGCTATTAAAGACAACTTTCATTTTCATAAGTAAAATAAAAAAAAATACACAAGTGTTAAGAAAAAGACAAGTATCTTGGGAGGAGGCGAAGTTTACATTAGAAAAGAACAAAGTATCTAACATAGAGGCAAACTTTCATTTTTATGAGCAAAACAAAAATTTACGCAAGTGTTAAGAACTAGAAAAATATGCGGAGGAGAGGCGAAGTTTACTTTACAAAAGAACAAAGTATCTTTGTTAGAGGCAACTTTCATTTTCATAAGTAAAATAAAAAAAAATACACAAGTGTTAAGAATTAGACAAGTATGCCGAGGAGGCGGAAGTTTACATTAGAAAAGAACAAAGTATGTCTGTTAGAGGCAAACTTTCATTTTTATGAGCAAAACAAAAATTTACGCAAGTATTAAGAACTAGAAAAATATGCCGAGGAGGCGTAGTTTACAAAAGAACAAAGTCACTTTATTTTCAAAAGAAAAAAATACACAAGTGTTATCTTTGTTTACATTAAAAAGAACAAAGTATTTCATTTTTCATTTTTACAAAATAAAAATTTACGCAAGTGTTAAGAACTAGAAAAGTATGCCTATGAGAGGTAGAAGTTCACTTTACAAAAGAACAAAGTATGCTATTAAAGGCAAACTTTCATTTTCATAAAAATAAAATTTACGTAAAATAAAAAAAAAAAAAAGACACAAGTGTTAAGAATTATTTTCATAAGTAAAATAAAAATACACAAGTGTTAGGAATTACAAGTATGCGAGAGGCGTTTACATTAGAAAAGAACAAAGTATCCGTTAGAGGCAAACTTTCATTTTTATGAGCAAAATAAAAATTTATGCAAGTGTTAAGAACTAGAAAAATATGCTCGGGAGAGCGAAGTTTACTTTACAAAAGAACAAAAAGTATCTTGTTAGAGGCAACTTTCATTTTCATAAGTAAAATAAAAAAAAAAAATACACAAGTGTTAAGAATTAGACAAGTATGCCGGAGGAGGCAGAAGTTTACATTAGAAAAGAACAAAGTATGTTGTTAGAGGCAAACTTTCATTTTTATGAATAAAACAAAAATTTACGCAAGTGTTAAGAACTAGAAAAATATGCCGAGGAGAGGCGAAGTTTACTTTACAAAAGAACAAAGTATCTTTTTAGAGGTAACTTTCATTTTCATAAGTAAAATAAAAAAAAATACACAAGTGTTAAGAATTAGACAAGTATGCGGAGGAGCGTAGAAGTTTACATTAGAAAAGAACAAAGTATCTCGTTAGAGGCAAACTTTCATTTTTATGAGCAAAACAAAAAATTTACGCAAGTGTTAAGAACTAGAAAAGTATGCCTTAGGAGTAGTTCACTTTACAAAAGAACAAAGTATGCTGTTAGAGGCAAACTTTCATTTTTATGAGCAAAACAAAAATTTACGCAAGTGTTTAGAACTAAAAAAGTATGCCGGAGGAGGCAGAAGTTCACTTTACAAAAGAACAAAGTATCTTTATTAGAGGCAACTTTCATTTTCATAAGCAAAATAAAAAAATACACAAGTGTTAAGAATTAGACAAGTAAACTGCCGGAGAAAAGAAGTTCACTTTACAAAATTACAAAGTATGCCGTGAGAGGCAAACTTTCATTTTTCATAACCAAAACAAAATATTATTAACAAAACAACACCAATAACACATAAGATTGCATAAAAATCAAAATTATTAACAAGACAATACCAAAAAATCAAGACACACATAAATTAACTTAATTCATGAAGTTATGTCGAACAAGCATAACTTTATGCCGGAACAAGCATAACTTCAGCTTCAAAATCATAAACTACTGCCGGACCGTGATATGTTGCCTTAGACAAAAACATTCTTCAAAAAAATCGTATTATTAAACAAAACAAAGAAAAGAATAACATAAAAAAGTCGTTTCACAAAAAAAAACTTCAAAGATTCAACAAAGAGAAAACCAAAACGCATATCAAAATAAGCTAAAATATATTACGACATTCATAATACGATATTCAAAAAATCAAAATATATACATGGGGAACGAAACTAAAGTTGAAAAATCGTAGAGACACTATAACAAAACACTATAATTTTAAATAAAAAAGGATCAATTAAATATAAAAAATGACGAAGACAAAGATATCAATTCAACAAACAACAATTTAACATAAAAACAAATATTGAAACGAGGAAAAGATCCAAATTCGTACCTAAGTTTTTAGAACAGATGAGATAGACACAAAAAAGAGGAGGAAAGAAGCAAAAAAAAGAAAAGAAAAGAGCAAATGACGAAATAGAAAGAGTTTTAATGGGGTAAGGGTAATTTCGTCAAAAAACTTTCATTAAACAGGCGGCAAGGGGCAAAAATTAAAGACATAATGAGGCAAAATAAAGACAGCTTTAAAAGAAGGGCACTCCGTGCAAAAAAATGAATAAAAGAGTCAAGAGAATGATTTGCTATCATGTACTCGGGTTCAGCCCAAGAGAGTCTAAAAATGCCCTATCCTAGGTTCTCTCGTATTTCCGTCCAAGATTTTCCTTTTTTCCTCATTTGCTATTGCTGGAGTCCGGAACCAAAATGCTCCCAAAAAAATCATTTTGAACTAAAATACCCCAATAAAAAAAAAATGTTACCGAACTACCTTTAGTAGTTGTTGACACCCAATTTTGTCCCATCTCTCCTCCGAAATATCTATTTACGCTTCTAGTATTTTTTGGCAACTTCAAAAAATAATTATTTACATTTTACTATAATTATTAGTTTTTATTAATACCGGCATTTCATTACGCTATTACAGTCACGACTGTTATTATCTTTTATTTTATTACCGTTACTACTACTATTATTATTATTATTATTATTATTATTATTATTATTATTACGATATTATTATAATTCACATTTCAACATTTTTCCCATCTTAGGCATACGCATCACATTTATTTCGCACAGTTAAATACTAGTGTTTATTTACTGTTAACTTTCAAAATATTATTGCACAGCTATTACGACGCCATATAATTTTATTTTATTTTATTCGAGCACTGATAAATACATACTCTTATAATAAGTAATATTTAATTAAAATAGATCTTTTATATAAATTTAGAAGCCCAAAATAGTGCAAGAAGGAATATATATTTTAGCCCATCCGCCCCAATCAACTTATAATTATTTTCGGACCAGGCCAGCAATGCCCAGCCCGTGTTTTTAATTCATTAACCTAAACTTTTCCGCCCAGCCCAATACCCGTCGCATGACCCGACCAACCCAATTTCTTTCTCAACAAAAAAAAAAAAAAAGCTAGGGTTCCCCTTCCTTTTCCACACAGCGCCGCTCTCTCTTCTCTCTCCTCACTCCATCTCCCTTTTTCAACAAAAATGGCAAAACCTTAGTCTACCTTTAGCCATGGACAGAATTGTCCACCCCCCTTTCCCGTGCAAAACGTAACGCGTCTCTTTTCCACTCTCTCTCTCTCCTCGCAAAAAAAAACAGTGGAAATCGCAGTCAACTTTCACATCCCCAGGCCATGCATGGCCAGATTAGGGAAAGGAAATTAATGCTCGATGCCCCCACTCGGATTTGACCGTTGAAAGAGGTGGGTTTTTGTTTTCTTCCTCTTTCTTTCTGTTTCACGATCTGAAAATTTTATTTGGGGAGAAGTTTTGGGATAGGAGAAAAGCCCCCTAAAGATTAAGTTTTTTATTTTCAGCCGCAAAATTCCCCTACAAAAACAAGTTGGCCAGCCGCCCTAAAAATATAAGTTTTAGCCGCCTAGAGTACCTTAAAATATCAGTCCTTTAACAATTGTAATCTTATTTCAATATCGAGTCCAAATACTAAATCAATTTTTATTTTCGTTCGCTTTGGTACTGCCTCGAACTCGAGCATCGCAAGCTTGGATTTGATGGTGTTCGAGTGAATCGGAGACCCCCTGCATCCTGTTCGCTGCACCCGAAGCAGGTGATTCTCCTTTCCATTCCGCGTCTTTCTGTTTTATTTTAGGCTCGTTTGTTCTGTGTTGATTCGTGTATGCATTATCTGTGAATGTGTTAGGACAGTCCAGTTCTGTGCCTTAGTTGTCGTATGCTTGGTTGCTGTTTGGTTTAATTTGTCAGTTAATAGCAGCTTAAGCGTAATTAGTATGCATTAGTGGTTATTTTTAGTACCTTTATTAATAATGATTTAAGCACGATTAATAGACATTAGTTACCATTATTAATAAACTTGTGAACATTAGTAGCTCAGCATGATTAGGCATTTTAGGTTAGTTACTTGTTCATATTGACATCGTCCAGTCTAATATGCTTTTCACATGCTACTTTAGCTTACTTCCTGTTAATAGCAACTCAACATGATTAGAGTGTCTAAGGCTCACAGCCTGCTTAATTATGCCCATATCATTAGCTGTGTATGATTCATTAAAATTATGCAACTTATGAACTAATTAATATCACTAGCAAGAGCTACATGCTTTTTCCCACTGTCATAAAAGATTGCCAGATGTTTAGCAAGAACTATGAGTTAGTGTATGTTTAAGCATAAGCTTCAATTGGTCTAAGATTTGTTGTCTTTTTTTTTGACAAATGTACTAGGTGTTTACTCAAGATGAGTTTTGAAAGATTCATTATACAATAGCATAAATAATGTTGGTTTGATGCTTTGAATTCAAATGTGCTCAGGAAAGTGGCAAATCTAAATCACTGGCTTCGTTTAAAAGATCTTATATTATTCCCTTCCTCAAATTGTTGCTGAAATTGCATGTCATAATTATTTCCTTCATTCCCTTTCATTCATCTGAGTTCTAATACAAATATTTCCTGCATGTCTCTTGTATACTGCTTTATGCTACAAAACTAGGTTAAGGTTGAGGACTAAGTTAGGTATTGTCACTGAACACTTAAGTTTCATTTGCATCCCTTCTTGCTGATGTTGTATTTGTCTCCCCAAATTCCGAGCTTTACCCCTTTTGCATCCTGTCTGTTTGACATGGTAAACCTCTTTCCTTAGCTATTTTGTTTGTTTAAATTGTTGTTTGTACTGATCATGTTACGTGTGTAATCCTGTGTTAGTAGTAAGCTTGATTAGGATAATTATGTTGTTTGTCAGAATTACAGTAGTAGGCATGATTAAGATTAAGTTATGATTTTTGCTTAGTTATAATTTTAGCCTGGTTGAAACATTAGCGGCATATCAAGAAGGTTATTTAGTGTTGTCCAGTTTTTCTTGTTTGGAAACTGTTGATATATTAATCAGAGGCAGTCCATTGTGTTAATTAAAAGTCATTGAGTTGCTCATAGATTGCTACACTTAGTAAAGTATAAAATCAGATCTGTGGAGCATGTTTGGGTTTGCTGTTTGATTGATATTTTGTTGTGACCCTTATATTGCAAGCATGTTCGGTTGGTTATGCATATGTATGTATGAGATATAAAATCAGATCTGTGGAGCATGTTTGGGTTTGCTGTTTGATTGATATTTTGTTGTGACATATACATGTTCAATCTATGTATTATGAGATATATATTATACACGGCATATACACAATCTGTTTTGAGTTTATATTTTCACATGCTTAACCTTATTCGTTAATTGCATACTAATCCTTCTTCTTTACGCATGACCATCGCATACGAGTCCGAGGGATTCGTCACCTTCCATATTCGGTGTTGGGCTAAAAGCCCAACGAAATCTCCTCCGTGTCCAGCCTTCCCCCGTCCGCAGCAAGCATATAAAATATTATGGGTCGGGGCCCATATTACCGCAGCAACCCACAATAATACAAAGAAGTTACTGGGCTAAAAACCCAACTGCAGCAGATCAGCCATCCTTAAAATGGGCTGAGCCCATTTAAATTAGGGAGAGTTACATATATATACATAAGAATAGGGTATATTTACAAAATATGACGATACTTTACAGTTTACAAAACATAACAATAGATTTCTTACAAAACATATACGAAAAGTTTCTCAAGGCTTAAAAATTTCGCTCAAAATTTTGTGTATGAAAACTGTATGAAATATGTATATCTCGCTCAAGGCTTAAAAAATCCGCTCAAAATTTTATGTATGAAAACTGTATGAAATGTGTTTATCTCGCTCAAGGCTTAGGTTTCTCACATTTTACGTGTATGAAAACTGTATAAAAACAGTATGAAATATGTATTTAACTATATAAAATTTGTATAAAGTTTAGGATAAGTTTTTGGAAATTTAATACAACTATAACAACATGGTATACAACTTTCATACAAATTAGAATCTCACTTTGAAATTCGAATGAAATTAATACAATTGAAACAACATTCTATACAACTTTCATATAATACAACAACAAACAAGGCGGAGTCAATCGATGTTTGGTAACAGAATTCGTCATAATCAACCGTTACCGTCTTCAGATCTACGCACATTCTCGAATTATCATAATTTTACAAAAAGATGGATGCCTTCCCCATTGCTGGGAAGGTACGAAAGTAGAAAGAAACTATTTTTTCCAAATCAGTACTTGAAATTTATTCCTATAATCTTTTATCAGCCAAGTATACATTATGCGAAATATTTCCTGTTCTATGGGAAAAGATAATGCCATATTAGTTGTTAAAGTATATCCCACCACTAGTCACAACCATACAGACAATAGCAGAAGCAAAAATTAGAAACCTTCCGATTGTCAAGATCGACAATTTAAATTGTACGATTTAGAGCCCCCATAGAATTCATTATCCCTCCCGTCGTACCTGAATTCACCCATTAAACCCACTTCCAAAAGCCGGATCTGACTCCTGCAAGTGGGTGTTGCAATGCTCAATTAGTGTGATGGAAGGAGGAAGAGAAGTGATAAATGGGTCAGATTGGGGAAGGGAATGGTGGGGCGGCTATGTTATTAGAGGAGAGAGATCGGGGAGAAAGGGGAAGGGAGGTGGGACGGCTCTGTTATGGAGGAAGAAGAGAACAATGAGAAGGGGAAGGGAAGGGTGGGTTTTAATTTTTTCAGATCTGGTATGTTTTGTAATTAAGTTATTATGTTCTGTAAATAAGGAAAAATATTCTTATGTTTTGTAATATAGAGCCTTAAGTAGTATTATTAGGTTATTTTCCCTTTAAATTATCTACTCTTGTATTTCATTTTGTGCATTTAATTTGTATCATGCAACTAACTCTTTGTTTGTTTTTTTTTCCTACTTCAGATGAATCCTAATAAATTAGTAGGTTTAGTTTGGGAATGGGTAGTTAGTTTAAGGAAAAGAACTAAAGAATAATTTGTAAACATTTTTAAGGTTTTCTAAATTATGCATACTTTTAGCCGAATGTAGTTAATAAAACGTAATTTTGTTTATACTTCTAAAAAAAAAATGCAAAGTCAATTAGTACCTCACCGTTTAGTTTGTTTCAAGTATTTATTAAAACACTGCACAAACTTGCGTTTTCTTCTATTTATATATGCAAATCTTGTTTGTAATAGCATTATTATTTAAAGTCTTTGCAACATTTATAAGTTTATTTTAAATGGCATTTGAAGTTTTCTTTTATGCAAATTATTATATTTTCTACAAATCTCATTCTAAATAGCATTTTTAAAAACCTTATCAACTTATATAAGTTTTATTTTAAATGGCATTTAAAATCTTCTTTTATGCAAATTATTATATTTTCCCTAAATCTTATCTTAGGCAACATTCTTTATTTTTCTTAAAAACCTTAGCAACATTTCTTAGCCCTTTGTCTTAAAATTTCAAGCATCTTATTTAGTATTAATTAATTAACCTAAGTTTGGCCGGTAAATCGTAGTTAATGGATTGTAAAGGATGCCTAACCCCTTCCCTTTAGGATAATCTAGAACCCTTACTTAGAATCACGCTAATTAAGCAGACCATTAACGGAGGTTTAGTTAGGTTTTACCTTAGTTAATAAATTAGGTGTCCTAATTCACCATTAAATTAATTAGGTGGCGACTCCTTAAAAATAGCAAAACTAGGAATCTCCAATATGTTGTACTCCTATTTTGACCCGCTTAAAACGGGGTATAACGACGATAATTTATTTGCGCTAAAACGGATAACGGGAATGGCTCACGTTACCGCTATAGCGCAAGATAATTTATCGCGCTTAAATCTTCCCCTATTAGCATTACAAAAAGAAACGCAACCGCATCTCTAACTTTTTGAATAGAATCGTCAAAACACACAAGACCATCTTTAACAATTAAATTTAAAATGTGACAACTACATCTTACATGAAAAATATTTTTTAGCGGAGAGTTTAATTCTCTTTTTAAAAGACCAATCGCCTTTGTATTATTAGAAACATTATCTAAAGCAATACAAAGTGTTTTTCTATAAATATTAAAAAATCTCATAATAGTAGACATTGAATCCGCTAAATTTTTTCCATCGTGACGATCTTTTCCTTCATCATATAAAAAAGCTATATTCTTTTTAAGGTGTCATCAACCCAATGACATGTAATAGCAAAAAAATCTAATTATTAAGACTAAGACCTAAATCGTAAAGAGCTAACTAAACCCCATTTTAACCGGGTTGAAGCGGAGTTAACGTATTGGAGATTCCTATATTGCTTATGTTAATCGAGTCGCCACCTAATTGATTTTAAGGTGAATTAGGGCACCTAATTATTAACTAAGGTAAAGCTTCTATATTATCCTAAAGGGAATTATCCTAAAGGGAAGGGGTTAGGCATCCTCTAGGATCCGTAACTACGGTTATCCGGCCAAACTTAGGTTAATTAATTAATGCAAATAAAATGTTCGAAATTTTAAGAAAAAGGGCTAAAAATGTTGCTAGGGTTTTTAAGAAAAATATAAGAATGTTGCTTAAGATAAAATTTAGAGAAAATATAATAATTTGCATAAAAGAAGATTTTAAATGCCATTTAAAATAAAACTTATAAAAGTTGCTAAGCTTTAAATAAAAATGCTATTTAGAATGAAATTTGTAGATAATATAATAATTTGCATAAAAGGAAACTCCAAAGTGCCATTTAAAATAAATTTGTAAATATTGATTTGATTTTAAATACTAATGCTATTTTTCTTTAAAATAAAACTTGTAAAAGATAACTTGCATTATGAGTGGATGAAAATGCGAGTTTGTGCAGCATTTTTTACAAAATGCCTGAAATAATTCAAATGACAAGATATTAATGGATTTTTAGGAGTATGAGCAAAATACAGAAAAAAATAGCTAATGATAGTTTATCTTTTTGTTTTTTTTATTAACTATGCTCAAATAAGATGCTGCATGATTGACTCTAAATTTGAAAAGCTGTTTATAAAATATATATGACGTAATTGACTCTAAATTTGAAAAGCATTTATGAAATATATATGACGTTTGAAATGTCTATGATAGCAAAAATACAATTCCCTTTTACTTAAAATATATATATATATATATATAGTCACGTCATTTTGCAAATCAATTATTTCCAATAAAATAAACATTAGACATTATAAATAATATTAATATGAAAAGAGAAGTAAACTTATGAAATTTGTTAGTCTTCCTCAAACTAACTACCCATTACTAAAACTAAACCTACTGATTCATCTAAGGTTCATCTAAATAAAAGCAATCAAAGAGTTAGTCAAATAATACAAGTTAAATGCATAAAACAAAGCAGAGGCTGAGATAGAATCAAATGGGCTCAGCCCATTTTTAAGACTGCTACGATCACGATGCTGTTGGGAATGGACTCAGTCTATTTTAGACTGTTAATCTGCTGCTGCTGCTGGGCCTCAGCCCAATTGTTTTCAATTTTATTTTTGTTGCGGATTGGGCCTGACACGAGAATGATAGGTTGGGCTTTTAGCCCAACGCCGAATGCGGGGAGGAACGAGTCCCTCGGACTCGTATGCGGTAGTCATGCAAAAAAATGAAAAATAAAGGATTAGTATCTAATCAATGAAAAGTCAAATATATAAAATGTAAACTTAAGACAACCCAATAGGTCATGTATATATATTGCATATTCTAATATATCTCATGTATACACACCCATAGGGATGTATAGGAGGTTAATATTGGAAAGCTTTCGCCCCCGTCTTCCCAATGTTGCACAAGTTCCAAGGGATTTCTTGAATCCCAGGCATGGCTAACATCGGGGAGGGTTCAAGCTTAATCCATAATGACCAATCTAACCTCCCAATTAGCGTGCTTTAATGGAGGTATACCAGTAATATACGCATATATACACAATTCGCTACCATACACTTATGACATATAAACAGGGCAACACTCAAACATAAGCAGAATCAACAGTGTAATATTTATTGTATTTAGATGCGTGTAAGACACATGCAATGGCTGCAAAAGAAAGGGGAGGAGTTATAAGATTCTATCCAGATTCCATACAAGAAGCTACAAGGGATAAGGGAGATAGATCTAAGGCATTGATAACATTTTGACATGCCTCTGGAGAGACTTGACAGTAGCAGCACATTAAGACCATGACCATTTCCAATCTACACATACTTAACAACTTGCAGAATAGGCACGATTAGATGAATAGATGCAACAACTAAGAGAATAAACACATACTCCTAATATGGACAGTTTTAGACCTATGTATGCAAATTATCAAGAGGCAAGGGCGTTTCTTGTTCCTAAGTGAAACTTGACACATTATGCAGGATGATCTGTTGAAAAGGAGCGTCGTCCATCTGTTACTCATGTTTAAGAACCAACCAAACCAGCATGCATAATTCTATTTTTTAGATACAACCAAACTAAGCAAAATGTAACTACCCTACTTAAACAAACTGGACTAATTTAACATCTATAGACATGCTGAACTATTTGATTTAAACAACATACAAAGCAGTAAACTAAACTGCACTAAACTAAAGCATGGATTAATTATATGAAATAATTTAACTAACACAGAAGCAATCAAAAATCTCTTAAACAAATAGAAACTATGAATTTAACTTAAACACTAATCTTATTTTCATGCTACAGTGTTCAGATTATAAACAACAAGTAAACAGAGCTAAATGAGAGCACTAGTATAATCATAAACTAACATGCCAGCCAAAATGGATTACACTAACATGACTAAATGACAACATAATCTAAATAACTGCACATACTATCAGTGAAACCATATTTTTTCCATGTTGAAGTAAATTTCAGGAAATCAAAGTGGTCTATTGCCTACAGTTGACTGAGACAGACTGCATTTAGACACTTTATTTAACCTATGGTTGGCTTACACATACTCATAATGATTAACTTACTGCCAGATACTTGAGCTTATATGCATACGCAGTATACATGGATATACATAAATTAAACATATTTGAATCAGGCAAGGTGAGTGTTTGCAAACACTAGGCTGTTCTGATAGACTAAAACCAGTCAACTTATGAGTGCATCAGCATAATGAGTATTTCTAGCAAACTGAGTTTTAAGCCAATCAAGTATACATTTGATTACAAACCTACATGCTTGAGATAAGTTGTTCACCCATTAATCAACAAAAACATATTAGAGGTGTACTCTCTTCAGTGTATTTCAAACTTGTGCTCACAGTTCAATATTTAGTATATTCAAAACAGTTATCATACTCAGACCTCACACTCATACTTTTTGTTGTATTCAAGCTAATTCATTAACATGATAATACATATGAGTCATTAGTTCAACATGGTACAGTTTCTCAAGTCAGAAAGCTGATACATGAACTAATATATCAAGGCTAAGCCAATTAACCAGATGTAATATACAAACTCATAAGTTGAATAAACTAATTCACAAGTTAAACCATCTAATTAATCTTGCAAGCTGATTATGTGAGGATCAACCTAACTCTAATTGCATCAGACTAACCAACAGATCCCTTATCAAGATTAGATGACCACTATGTTATGCTAATCTAGCACATACTTGATTATACAACCAGCAATACTCAACTTAACAGAACAAACTAAACATGGTTTTATACCAACTACAATACTAAGCAAACAAACTAAGAGGCTAAATACAGTTCCTTGCCAACCAACTTGTCAAAGAAGGAAAAGAGACACCCCACAATCATATGATAATAACAAGTGTACAGTTTGTTTGAGAGAGAAAACAGATTCTACTTTTAGATGCAACTAATAAGAGATGGACGTTTCAGATGAGAGGTATTCTGGCCAAACAAACAATTCTATTTTTCACTACAGTTCTGAAGCAACTAAGCTGCAACTATTACTTAAGTTGATACAATACTTCAGTTAGACTGAGAATCGCCACTGATCTTAACCAAATGATTCAATCAAGTATCAAGACAAGTATTTTAGAGTTAAAGCCTATCTATGGATCTAAACACATAACCACATAAACATGTTTATTGATCAACAAAAGTGTGGGGAAGGGCAGATTGGATTAGGATACATGGAAGTTCATACAATGCAATAGACAAACACAATGAAGTAGGCATAACATTCCAGATACCATGATGACTCAATAAGCTAGTGAAGTTAAGACATTACATGGGGATACAAAACAGATTGGAAGATATTAAAAACATATATGTGGTGAAGCAGAAAAAGGACCAATATGTTAAACAATTACATCCAGATCATGATGCAGATGGGGTTATACCATAAGCAGATGAGTAGATGCTCATTAAGAGTGAGTTCAGATGAAGCCAGGTGTAGACAAAGATGCAAACATGAAACATTTGAAACTCAGATCCTTTAAACCAGAGACCCTATATGTTTATAAACTAATTGAAGTTGAATTCAGATCCTTGTTGATCCTATTTAGACCTGCTAACGTCATTTAAATCCTATTTTATCACGCTGAAGAAACATGTGAACCAAAATAAACTCAGGCCAACACCAAAACCTATTGGAATCAGCTTACAGCCTAGCATAGAGACATCAATGATATCATATACGGGTTAATCATCAAGAAAAAACAGGTGGACATGACTACATTTGGACAATAATGACATACAAGACAGTTCTGATTCAGATTATCACTTATGGGAACACAAGACATATGAGGACAGCCCAAACAATTACACAGACCCCTTTATGTGAACTAGACCAAAGACTGACACATTCATGGGTAACATAGAGACATCCAACAAGTACCCAGACCAATATTGATAGTATGTGAGTATTTGTAGAGTTAAATAAAACACCTATAATAGACTGCACCCAAGTTAATTGAAGATAAGCAGGAGATATTCATCAAAAGACTTAAGTAAAGGCATATTACCCTAACATAGAATCATTAAACAAACTTTTGTCAGTGATTTAAGCCAATGATCAAATAGCCACATTAAACAATTTCATGCCATTTTAAGTCTGTTTGTAGATATGTAGAGACCCTAAATGATTGAATCCAAACCCATATCTGAACATTTGATTGCCCTTAGGCCATTAATGAATCAAATGAATAAGGAACCACATGAGTAGTTTAAACAAATCAGGGGTGAAATAGATTTTTAAGCATGGTGGTGACAAAGTCAGGCTAGTAGTAGCATTAAACACTAAAAGATTCAGGATTAGACCATTTAAGAATCAAATTGCGGTATGCTTAGCTAAATCCCAATTGTATCTAGATGTTAATCGTAATGGACCGCTACTAACCAATAATGGGACAGGATGGACAAGCCAGATAGATGAGTAATTAATGGCTAAGTAACTAAACTAATTTAAATAGACAACCATGTTATTTCTAATGGTATTTTTACAGTAAATGAATGGCATGCTTACGCAAACAAACGATTGGACTTAAACTAAGGTTGATCCAGACTAACATATGAATTAATAACATACTTAAAGACTAATCACGACAACATTAGCTAAAACTAACATCAAACTGAAAACTGGACTACACTAAAGTAAATAATACAATAGCCACTAAACTGACATATAAGCAGATGACACTATATTAAACTAAAACAGAACAAGCTTATAATGCTAAAACTGCTAGCAGTGCTGAACTAACCATTGATTTAACAATTAATCACAAATATTAACAAACACATAATAGACATGAAGTAAAATAAGCACATAAACAAACTAAAACAAACTCATCCAACCACCAAACAGAATAGACATACATATAGACCTGAATGTAAGCAAAATGGCTTAAAGGAGGAGAAATTACCTTCTTCGGGTGCGGCGAAGTGAGGCTTCGAGTCTCCGATCTACCTCGAAGACTGCCAAATCCGAGCTTGCGATGCTCGGATTCGAAGCGATACCAAGGTGAACGAAAACAAAAGATGATTGTAGTATTTTCACTTGATAATAAGAAATATTTTGACTACGAAAACTAAACTTTTAAGGAATTTTTAGCGGCTAAACAAAGAGAGGGACCCGATATGCGTAACTATTGCATTCCGAAAAACTAATATCTTTTAGGGAATTCTGGATGGCTAAAAAAAACTTGTATTTTTAGGGGATTTTTGCAACTGAATGACCTAGGGGATTTCTGCGGCTAAACAACTTCTTTTTGGGCAATTTCCTCAATCCAAAAGAATCCCCCCTTAACCGATTCAACTCACAACTATTTATAGGATTTTTTAGGTTTTGTGTTGAATAAAAGAAAGAGGGCAGGAGCGGGAGAGAGAGAGGAGCGGGGGACAAAGAGCAGTGGGGAACAGCGGGGAACAGGGAGAGACGGCGGTGGTGGGGATGACGATGATGAAAGAGGGAAAGGGAGCGGCGGGGGGTGGGGATGACGATGATGATGAAGGAGAAAAGAGAGAGAAGGGAGCGGGGAGGCGGAGAAAAAGAAAAGGGAGAGGGAACCCTACCTGTTTTCTTCAATTAAGAAACGGGTTGGGTCCATTTTTGGACTGGGTCGATTTTAAATGTGGGCTGGGGTGAAAAGATGTTGGGCTAGGTATTAAAAATGTGGGTTGGGAATAAAAATGTGGGCTGATTTTATGAATTGGTCCGAAAATAGTATGGGTTGGTTGGGCTACAACATTTTAAATAAAAGACCTATTTAAATAACTTGTGTTAAAATATCATTCGATATAAAATATGCAATTATTAATGCTCAGAAAGTAAAAAAATGGCGTTGTAATAGCCGTGCAATAATATTTTGAAAAATAAACAGTAAATAAACATTATTGTTTAATTATGTGAAATAAATGCGATGCGTATGCATAAGGTGGTAAAAAAAAAATGTTGAAACGCACATTATGATAATACTGGTAATAACAATAATAATAATAATAATAATAATAATAATAATAATAATAATAATAATAATAATAATAATAATAATAATAATGGTAGTAGTAACGGTTGTAAAAGATAATGACAGGATAATGAAATGCCGGTATTAATAAAAGTTAATAATTACGAGAAAAAATGCAAATAATTATTTTTAAAGTTGCAAAAATATTGGAAGCGAAAAAATAGGTATTTCGGAGGAAAGGTGGGACAAAATTGGGTGTCAACAGCGCAAATAAAATCTATATTTTTTTATACAAATCTATAACATCCGCTCTACAAGTACTTCTAGGAATACCCTCAAATAACGGATTATAACAACGTTGAATGTAAGCAACAAGCCCCAAACCCGAAGGAAAGGAAAATGGTAAACAATCATAAGCTACCATTTTAGCTATTTCTACACGCTCTTTTTTCTTGTCATACTTAAAATTTCTACCGGTTCGTGGGTCTATCGCCATTTGAATACCCCCCACATTTGAACCCGTTTTCTCTCCCCAAACATCCATATGTTTCTTTCTCATATGACCATGTAGTGTACCCGTTCCACCATCCTTACTAGTTCCTTGCCTAAAAGCAAATACTTGTCCACATAGGGTACATTTAACTATTTGGCTTTCCTTATCCTTAGTCATAAATTTCTAAATTTTAGTGGTGTTGACACCCAATTTTGTCCCGCCCTGCCTAAATATTTATTTACATTTCTGGTATTTTTGGCCATTTTTAAAAAATTAATTATTTATATTTTACTATAATTATTAGCCTTTATTGAAACCAAAGATTTCATTATTCGATCGCATTCACCAGCTATTATTATTATTATTATTATTATTATTATTATTATTATTATTATTATTATTATTATTATTATTATTATTATTATTATTATTATTATTATTATTATTATTATTATTATTATTATTATTATTATTATTATTATTATTATTATTACCAGTATCATTACAATCAGCATTTTATCATTTCAGCATCTTTACCGTTTTATGCCCACACATCGCATTTATTTTTTATGCAATTAAATAATAGTGTTTATGTACGGATGTCATCGCACGACCATTAGGACGTCATGTAATTTTATTTTATTATCTGAGCACTAATAAATACGTATTTTTATATTAGATAATATTTTGGCACACGGTAGCATAGGTCTTTAATTTAAAATTAAAAGCCTAAATTTGTTTCTTTCAATCAGCCCATTACTTTAATTCATCAACCTAATTAACCACCATATTTTCGGATTAGCCCATAAAAACCATTAATACTCAGCCCATTTATTTCCCTTCCTACCCGAACCAGCCCACCACCCCTTTTAAAAAAACCGGTCCATTAAATCACAACCCGACCCGATCGTCTCAAAAGGAGAGGGAACCACTAGGGTTCCCATTTTCTCCTTCGTCCGCCGCCCACCCCCCTGTTTCTCCCTCTCTCTCCTCCTCTTTCTCTTCTGTCATCTTTCAACAAAAACAGCAAATCATCAGGGCCCTTTCGTTCCTCCAGGCCGTGCATGGCCATCGAAAGAAAGGATTTAATGATCGGTCCAGAATGTCAATGTTTAAGGGTTGGGATTTTGTCTCCTTTTTCAGTCTTCTGCTTTCAAATCTGAGAGCATTTTAATGGACTTCGTCCGTTTGTGAAGCAAAATCGCTTTCTTCATCAGTCCCTTTTTCATTTTTTTCGGGTACGAGTTTAATGGTTTTGTTTTCTTCTTCGTCTGTTTCTGATCGACACAGAAAAGCCCCCTTAACGTTTGAAAGTTTTTCTTTGACCAGAAATCCCGCCCAAATCTTTGAACTCAGAAACCCTAATCTTCTTCCTATAAATAATCGTTCTTCCAGTCAATTGAGAGAGTCTTTTGTGCCGCCTGGAACCCCCCCTGGAAAGAAGCCTTTCAGCCACCCAAAATCCCTCTAAAAAAAGATATTAATTCTCAGTAGTCGCAATATTTCTGAAT
Organism: Lycium ferocissimum; assembly: GCF_029784015.1. NCBI lineage: Eukaryota > Viridiplantae > Streptophyta > Magnoliopsida > Solanales > Solanaceae > Lycium > Lycium ferocissimum. Next base: position 1,485,203 of record NC_081347.1, read on the forward strand.
ATCAAATCAAAAATCTAAATCATCTTTTTTGGTTTTTGCCCTTGGTATTTGTTTGATTCGAGTGCATACGAATTCGGGATTCGTGGTGTTTCGAGGTAGATCGAAGACTCGAGGCCCCATTTCGCTGCACCTGAAGCAGGTCAGTAAATTCCCTTTCCTTTTATTTTCGCATTTTTATTCGGTTTCTGTAGCTGTTTGCAGTTGATTATTCGTTAGGTTGGTATGTCTTTATGATTTAGCATATTTTAAGTTGTTGTTTAGTTCAGCCACGATAGGGCATAGGTTAGATGTTATTAGTCTTAAAATCTCATTAAGCATATGTTTGGTCTAAAATCACTTGACGCTGGCTGCATATTTAGTTAGTCTAATGAGTTAAAACCAGTTTGTGTATGGTCCTGTTTGGATTTATGTGGGCTCATACAAAATATAGAATGGCATGTTGTTTCTATTCCTTCATTATCACACCGTCCATGAGAAGTTTGTTTACTTGTGTAAGTGATTAGTTTGATCATATTGCGCTGGCCTGGGTATTTTGTTTAGTCAGAATTGCTGAAAATGATTATGTAGCACGTTTGATTGGTTTACCCGGTCCCTATATGATTTGTAAGTGGCTGTTTGGTATTTGGTAGCATAAAGTCATGTGTATGTCTGGTTGCTAGTTAGTTGAGTTATTATTTCAAAATAGTGTTCTAGGAAATTCAATTTTTTGTTGTATATTGCATATCAGTTTGTAAGAATCTGTTTGGATCTAAAGCTGTGCCCAATGAGGTCAAAGACATGAAAGTTGAGTTATGAAACTGATCAAGACCTTTGTATGCTCTTTTTAATGACTCCGTAGCCTGTGTTGCTAATTTGCTATTAGGATTTAGTAGTTAAAGATCTCAGAATATGTTTCTTCAACTGGATACAAGCATTTAAACTTAGTTCTGTTCCTTTTGGTGGTCTCTGAAGGGGTGGAATTTCAATTTGTTGAGATTGCCTTTCCTTATGGTGATTTGGCATTCCCCTATCTTGAATGAAAACTTATTTACCATGGCTTTCGTATATGATTTTCCAAACCTGTGTTCACTCGACCTAATATGGAGATTGTTTTGCGTTGCTTTACATCAAGATAATGTGCCTCAGTTCCTTAATGAAACAGTCTTTGTCTGCTCTCTTATGTCCATCTGAAGTTAAAGCATAAAAGGTCTCAAACGCAAATGACTAACCCACATTTATGCACTTATTTGATTCTTTTGTGGTCTGTAATACATCAATGATATTCTAGGATGCGGGTTTGTTCCTATATGTCGCCTGAGTTGCTTTATATCTGTCTGACTCTTCCGTAACTTATTCTAGAAATAAGCATTGTTTAAAAATAAGAATCTCACATGTTAATAAACTAGCTTGATTCACAATCGGTTATAGCTGTTCCCATTTGTCTTCACTCGATGTTATGGCATCTTGGGCTGTCGCTCCTGCTCTCAGACTGTTGCATTTCGGGAAGATTGGTTATTGCCTCATTCTTCCTAAAAAATAAAAGGAAAATCTGATAATGCACCCGTTCTGGAATTGATCTGAATTGAAAGGCCCTCACTAGGCTATAGGAACTATATGAATATGATGTTGATTCTGTATATTTTTTTTTTTGTGGCTGTCCTTTGCAAGTGCGTTGTGATGGTTATGCATATACTGTATGTTTAAGTGTATATAGTATGCACATAATCTGTCGAGCTGTTTTGAGTGTATATTTTCACATGTTTAACCTTATCCGTTGATTATGTACTAATCCTTTTCTTTTGTTTTTGTGCATGACCATCGCATACGAGTCCGAGGGACTTGTCCTCCTTCCGCATTCGGTGTTGGGCCCAAGGCCCAACGAAATCTTCCGAGTCATTCTCTGTCCAACCTCCGTCCGCAGCAGCCTTGGGCGTGAATTTTCTGTTGGGCCGAGGCCCAACAACAGTGAAAACAGACCCGCAGCAATATATATTGGGCCGAGGCCCAGTGGCAGCAGCCATATATAAGATCTATTGGGCCAAAGCCCAGTAGCGAATTGAAACTCAGTAGTAGCAGTCCTTAGGAATGGGCTGAGCCCATTTAATTTATTTGCTTCTCTACATTATTTTTGTGCATTTAATTTATATTGCATAACTAACACTTTGTTTTGTTAATTTAGATGAGCCTTAGTGAAATTAGTGGGGCTTAGTTTTAGTAATGGGTAGTAAATTTAAGAGAGATATTAACATTAATTTCGTAAGTTTTATTCTTTCTTTTTTTGTTTATATTAAAATTACTTATAATGACTAATATTTACCCTATGCGGACTAGTTGAGTTACAAAATAGCATGACCATATGTTTTGAGTTAAGGAAATTATATTTTCTTACTATCTTAAAGATCTCAAACGTCATTAATATATAAATAGTTACTTAAGTATATTTTGTAAACATTGTTTCCCAAGATTCATCCAGTTATACATATTTTCAAGTCGAATATAGTTAAATAAAGTTGGTAAAAGAGAAATAAAACTCATCTCTTTTTGCCTTCTATTTATAAAATAATTCTAGATTTTCTACATATAATGTAATTTTATTTCAAGTTTAAATTGGTTAGGTTTTTCCTTAAAAGTTTCTATTTACATACAAATTATTATATTTTGCAAATCTCATTTTATATAGCATTATTATCTATTCTCATTTAAAGTCTTAACAACCTTTATAAATCTTATTTTAAATAGTATTTAAAGACATCTTTTATGCAAATTATTATTTTCTGTAAGTTCTGTTTTTAAACAACATTATTACATATTTCGTTAAAACTTTAGCAATATCTACAAGTTATTTTGTTAAATTTTAAATATTATATTTGCATCTTTAACCTTAGCTAATTAACCTAAGTTTGGCCGGTTAACCATAATTAACGGATTCTAAAGGATGCCTGACCCCTTCCCTTTAGGATAATTAGAACCCTTATCTAGAATCGCACTGGTTAAGCAGATCATTAACGGAGGTTTAGTTAGCTTTACCTTAGTTAATATTTAGGTGCCCTAATTCACCTTAAAATCAATTAGGTGGCGACTCCTTAAAAATAAAATAAAATAGGAATCACCAATACGTTGTACCTTAATTTAACCCAGTTAAAATAGGGTATAACAAGTGGTTGGCTTACGAGTTCTAGGCGGTTTGTCTTGTGTGTGTGATTGTGCAGGACATGTATCTCCTATGCGATTTTCGGAGGCTTGTGTTTCATCATCATCATCATCAATTTCATTAAAAGTGTCGGTAAAATGTTGTTGCATTGCCTCATGACCTAAAAGTGGATTATTTCCACCAACATCAATACCTAAATTAGGTGTTTCTTCCACAAATGTTTCCTCATTAAACCCACCCCTAACAATACCATTGCTACTACCGGCACCACGTCTAAATCTCTTTTCCATTATTAAAGAGAATTAATTTAAATCACACTCAAATAAATCACAAGAAAATAAATTGCTAGAATTAAATTGCGTAAATTAAATTGCAAAAAATAAAGATAGAGTTGGAACGAAGGTACCAAATCCCCGGATTAATTTCCAACAAAGTGAAGGCGGCTAGAATTGCAAATCCACCAAAGCTACTTCGGATTATTGCAAAATCACCAACTCCACCAACAATATTATAATTGAAAAATTAATAATTGAAACTATAATAAGACTTTATAATATTTATTTGAGAGAAATTTAAAGTGGCTAATTGTTGCAAAGTAACTATAATTGAGAGATTGAGATTTAAGAGAAAGAGAAGAAGAGTGAATTGTGTGGATTAAAATTAAAATGAAGAAGGGTTTATATAGGGGTGGGGGGGTGGTTAAAGTGTTAAAAAAAAGTTTGGGGTTTGGGGGGGGGGGGGGGGGGGGGGCAAAAAATGAGTTTATGGCCGTTTGGCAACGGCCATTTTTGCAAATGGACCGTTGCCAACGGTCCAATAACGGACAGCCCAACGGCTATATTAAAAAAAAAAAAAAAAATCACCGGTTTAACCGGTCCAGTTTCGGTTTAAAAAAATCGAAACCGGATCGGTAAGTAATATACGGGTCCGGTTACCGGTTTGAACCGGTTAAACCGGACCGGTTGACGGGCCTATGAAACACCTCTTGATGGAGAAATAAACCTACTTGCTAAATTATCAAATTTTTGGCATGCATGACCTAAAGCAGATGTCAAACTAGTATTATATTAACAGTGTGTTTGCCTTGTTGTGATAAGATAAAGAGATGAGTTAATATCTCATTGGGAAGATGACCATATCTGGAAGGACATTTTTGATTAGTTCGTTCCGCAATAACATTGTTATTACACATCACGGATTTTTAAATGTACTGTCCGCTATTTCTGATGTAATTAGGTGTACCTTCGATCAACAATACCTTTACCTTATAAAATAATGCATGTACTGCATGCTTATGAATTTTTCTTTTTTATAACTGAGGAATTCCCGAGCAAGCCAGTGCACAGTTTGAACGACCAAAATTCTAAACCCTAAACCGAAATTTTGGAATACATTGATCTCTGACCCTTACTTTAAGATGAGACATTTCAAGCGTGCCAAGATGACCAAAATTACCAAAAATTTGGTATTACCCACATGTGCCCGGATGAACATAGATTTTCCAGCTACTGTTTTCCTTTATCATCGGTCCAAATGTTTGAGGATGCACAAAAAAATGATTTCCCTTCAATCTCTAAACGAGTTTTTAGAGTCTGGTGTGGTTGCGATGGCTTGGTTATTGTCATGGTTTCTGGTATTCTGAGTGATAGACGCCCCATGCTTTTGCTATGGAATCCCTTCATAAGAGAATCAATAGTAATCCCCGCTCCAGAGTTTCAAATAGTTGAATCTACTCGTTATGGATTGGGTTATGACTCAACTAGCGGTGACTATAAGATCCTTAAAATTTGCTGTGAAAGAGATGATTGCAATGTGTAACGAAATTCTTGCGCTGAAAGGTGGTTCCTGGAGAAAAATTGATAAATATCCTCATGGCGTTGGCAATGCGGTGCCTCACATTAGTTCTTTGGCATTTGTACACGAGGCATTTCATTGGATTAGTAGCTCATGAAACTATTCTCTGGTTTCATTTAGTATTTCAAATGAAGTGTATGGAGATATACCTTTGCGGGAGCAAATATTATCCTTCGAGGGCAACATCTATCATTGGCGTTTCAGTATTGGACGGAATGCTATGGTTTCATTCTGTTACGTTTCTTCGGGGATTCAAAACTTTTAAGTTTTGGGTATTGAAAGACTGTGGTGTCAAGGAATCTTGGAGTGCATTGTTTACTTTAAAAGATCCCTCGACTTATAGAGTCATGCCGAAATATAGGTTTGAGGATGTTGAACTGGTATTCTGGTACTACCATGCTCCAAGTGGTGGGACTGTATTTTGTACATCCAGTGGACCATTTGTATTATGGCTGCGAGCTGGCCTTCAGAACAGATTATCTTTTACAGAAAGCTTTATCTCTCCGAAATCACTTATTAGTTTCTTATGTATGATCGATGCACTTTTTCTTTTTTCAATTATCATGTTACAATGTTGGTACTCTTATTACTTTATCTATTGCTCACCAGTTTTTTGGTTTCAAAATGTATTTACCAAAGCTATTGGCTTGCTTATTCCATGTTGTCAGTGACCTTAATAATCAAGAGTGTTTTAAAACTCTTATGCCACAAACTAAAAGAATTGACTTGGAGCCATTTGTTTGCTAAGAAAGAAGTGGTTAAACCATCCTCTTATTACCTCTTACTTCTTGTCTAGTTTTATATACTAACTATTGGAAAATAATGCAGTGCTTATTCTTCAGCTGTAGTTCAGTGAAACGATTCCTAGAGCTTTTTACTAGTGTTATATCATAAAGGACTGATGTTTGAGTCGTGAGTTGGGCTTAAAGTGCAATAACTCTGAGGGTTGTGGCCGGATATAATAAAAAATTTTGATAGACAGACATAGTAGAGAAAATCACATGTCGTTAGAAGATTTAATGTTTGAGCTTGTGGATTGGGAAATAAGGACATATTGCAGGTGGTAAACTAATTAACAACTTCTTTGAGGCTGTGACATTGATGATAACTTTGTATTGTTGTAAGGTTAGGTAGTATTTCTGGCCTGCTATATAACATTTCTCGAAAACTAGTACTTTTACATCTTTATTATCAATATATAAGGCTTTGACAATTGATCAAATTACTTTGGCAGTTGGGTTCTTGAGTTGGATTTCTCTCTACATAATTCTAGTAAGCCAGATACCTTTACCATTACCGTAACTGTTTTGCATGTAAATAAGATGGTAAATGTAAGGACTGCAATTGCCTTTTTTACTTTGGTAATGATAGCCAACATGCTCACTCACATAGTGGTAATTCAAAACATGTCACATTTACCAGACTTTCCTGGAGACTACTGGCGGAGCTAGCCCTTCGGGCGTGGGTTCGGCCGAACCTAATAGCTTTTGTCCGAATCATATATTTGTATTAAATTTTTTGTCAAATATATACAAATTATTAATTTAGAACCCACTAACTTTAAAGAATTAGAACCGCGAACCCACAAGCTTCAAATCCTGGGTCCGACTCATATTTTTTTTTTTTTTAAGCACTGTCTAACTTTGTGGCTTGTATATATTTTGGTAACCAAAAGATATTGTTAGTCTCGTACCTAAATGTGTTCAATTGATGTATTAGCTTCTGGAAAAGCTATCTAAAGTTCAACATAGAAAGCCTAGAAGAGAGTGAATTACTAAGGAATAAATTACATTCATTAGCAACACTTGTATTATTGCAGCTAATTACTATGCAAGAACAATTTTGTCAGAACTTGGAAATGAGGGCTATTTTGTGCAAATTTTGAAAAAACAAGAGGCCAAAACTTAAACGACCTAAAAGAGTATATATTTTTGTGCAATCATACCTTGATTGTATTTTGTGAATGATGAAGGAACCTTAGATTGATATTGAAGAATGAGTCCAAATATTGCCCTACAGCCAAAGCACTCATAAGGGTATTTTGAAACTTACCACTAGCTTCTTTTTTTTTTTTTTCTTTTTTTCTTTTTTTGTCTTTTTTTGTGGAAAAAAACATTATTCTCCCTTCGGGGTTAGTGTTATGCTTCAGTTGTATAGGTTCTGTAAGGTTTGCAAAGCAAAAACAGCTTCTTTATGCTTATTTTATTATTTAAAATGAGCTAATTTTATGAGTTGATAATCCTAGAAGAAGCAAACATACATAAGGGTATTTGATATAATTGGTAATCCTAGTGATTGGTAAACTCAAAATGTCCTTTTTTTTTAAAAAAAAAAAAAACTTTTCTCAAAGATAATAAAATAAAAAAGAAGCATTATTTTCCCATTTGGCTGATGTTACAATTGCTGTATGCTAGCTGCAGTAATATATGTTCTTTAGCGTTTCCTCATTCTAGTTTGATGTTCAAATCTTCCGAGTTTTTTCTGAAATGCCTCTCCCTATCTTCCGAGGTAGGGGTAAGGCCTCGCTTTACTTTTACTCTCCCGTACCACATCGTGATTTCACCAGATGTTGTTGATGTTGAGGTTCAAATCTTGCAATAAAGCTTTCTTTTTTTGTTTTAACCCCTTTCGAATCCTCAAATGTATTCTATGAAGTATTGATGGAAAATGGCCTTGCTTTAAGAATGATATTAGTGGATATTAAGCTATGTTACATGGATTCCTTTACTGCTACATATCCAGTAGGGGTGTGTCAAAGTACCCAGTACGAGTATGTCAAGTGTTCTTTTTCCCTATTAATTTTTCGTGCATTTTAAGGAACCTGCACGAAGTATCCATGTTGTTTTCATACCCATTCTATTTTGATATGCAAATTAATTATCCGTCCATATAACGCAGATATTGATAGGAGATGATTGATGGATTTCAACTAGAATAAACCTTTATTTCTTTATATTTTTTTATTTCACCATGTGAATAGCCATTCTGTCCCTATAGCATTTTATGAAGTGTTGATAGAAAGTTCTGTTGCTCTAATAATGATATTAGTTTGGTATTAAACCATGTTACATTTAATGGTACATATCCAGTAGGGATGTGTCGAAGTGTCCACTGTCAAGCGTCATTAAACTCGAAGTGTCCACCATAGGTCTCTCAAGCGTCATTAAACCATGTTACATTTTTAATTTAATGGTACACATCGAGTAGGGGATGTGTCGAACATCCAGTAGGGATGTGTAAACATAGATATAAACTGGGTTTCATCCAAGTACGGTTTTTTCACATCCTCGAACTGTTCTAACTCTTCTGTTCACTGCTCGGGTAGCATAGTATTTTCATCACATTCTTCATACACATTCTCGTTTTCATTGGGTTCATTTGATTCATGACATTGGTGGGTTTATGTTCCATTTAAAAACAGATGACTCAGATCAACGCGAGTTAAAAAGACTCCTAGAAACATTAGGATAAAAGTAGACAGAATGGTGCACTCCTGAATATTTGAGTTAAGATAAAAGTAAAGACATAAAATCCTAGAAACGTTACGTCAAAAGTAGTGCATTTTGAGAGGAAACGAAAGGTAGCAATATTTTTTAAAAGTACAACCAACAGAGGTTACACTTAAACCCAACAGAGCAGAATTTGCTCGTCCACAATATACTGTAGCAAGAGAAGCTAAAGATTACAGAAAACCAAAAACATCAAAATATTTAATCAGAAAAATACCACAAATACCAAGTTTGACAGAAACAGCAGTCAAAAAAACGTCATGCTCACATAACTATAACAAAAGAACTCTTTTCAGTTCAGAACTATCAAAACCTGAGTCTGCTTTATTTCAAAAGTCATATACTCTCTCTACTAGAAAAACCACCCAACGACTTTTCCACAACTGCACCTGCGTATATGGCCTCAGATCCAAGTTGTTCTTCAATCCTCAAAAGCTGCATCGAATGAACGAAAATCATATCAATAATTTAGTCTAGTAATAGATCCCCACACTTTCACACGGAACAGAAACATAGTTGAGTATTCAAACTTAAAATTTCTCAAGTCATTGATCAAAATAAATTCCACACACTCCTATGCTCCAACTTGAAGAAAGAAGGAAAAAGGGCAGCAGCAACTAAGGAAAGGAAAGGAGAGGAAATATTCAAAGTATAGAAAGGGTGCTGGAGAATGTAACTACTTTTTACCTGGTTGTGCTCAGACCTGAAAGGTGATCCGGTCTTTATTCGTACCTGAAAAATTAGACGAAAAATGTTCGTTAATACATAAAAGTCAGATTACTAAAATCAAATTTTTAACATAATCTAGTGGGATAACCGCTGACAAGCCGACAGCAAGATCAGCAATAAAGGCATCCTCTGTTTCCCCACTGCACCAATTAAGCAAAACATACAAATGTAGTTTGATGATATATAAAAACATAAACACTTGTGATAGATTATTTTCCCTGTGCAAGTGATCCTGCAGAGGATCAGTTGATCCTTACCTACTGATCATTACTTCCCCACCTTGCTTCTTAGACATTTTAGAGCTTCGATACACTCAGTAACACTTCCCCCCTCAGGCAGATTTCTGTAGCAGCATCCTTTCCAATGACCACCTTTCCGGTGGAAAGGATGCCGCTACAGAAATCTGCCTGAGGGAAAGTGTTACCGAGTGTATCAAAGCTCTAAGAACGTCTCCGGTATGACCGGCTTTCTTAATGGCTGTCTTGAGCAATTTAAGACCTTCCTTGGATGTGGTATCCTTAATCACAGCCTGCAATTACACAGTTTAATGCAAATTGATTTAAACCTTCAAATGGAGGAGGACTTCAGAGGCCATCTTCAGCGACTCCTTGAAACCAGGAGCACCAACAGGGAGCATCATGAAATCCGGCAAAATATTAATCACACTGAAGACAGGAACGGGCAACTCCAACCTCTTGTTGCCAGCCAGCTTGGCTATGTGCTGTAAAGAGTACTTAAAATAAGAAAACACAGGCCAGCAAATGTACATCTTCTGCATATTAATATAAAATACACAATTGGCAATTCCTAAGTACTACCCTGTAGAGTGGAAGATTGGTGACAGCTGCACCGGCTTTACACACAGCCAGTGAAACAGCAAGTACCGCATTAGCATCGAGCTGAAGAGTTTTGTCACGGATCAAAAAAGTATGAAAACCAAAGTAAGATTAAGACTAAGAATTAACAGGCATACCTTTTGTTCGCCGTCCAATTTATGAACCATGTGGTCAATACCAGTTTGATCGGTTGGGTCCTGCATTTCAGGTATAGGACGATAAAGCAGCTTAACAAGGAAATAGTCCATTAAACAAATATTAACTTGGGCAAAAACAACAAACCTTCCCAATGAGAGCAGGGCCGATACTTGAGTTGACATTGTTAACAGCCTACAAGGGCAGAACACGGGTAAAAATAATCAATCAGCACTGAACAGTAGAATCAACAAAATAAGGCTTTGGAGTGAAATACCAACATTTGAAACACCATTTCTGAAGTAGTCAGATTCCCCATCCGTCAACTCAAGGGCTTCCAAGACTCCTATTATTAATACAAATGGAGATCTTTTAAACATATCCAAATAAATCTATATTTAAAAGTCACCATATACAAAGAAAAAATACAAGCAGATCTTTTACCTGGGGATGCACCACTAGGTGCGGAAGCTCTAGCTAGAACACTGTTTAAGCATATTACGTCGACCTACAGAACATACACAAATACAAATCAAATCAAATCTAAGATATGGATGAACATTTAAGAAGCATAAAAAAGAATAAATCTGGAACCAGATCGATAAAACGAGAATAAAATAAATAAAATCTGGGAGAAAAGAAAAACTGGACGAACCTCAACCGTAGGAATACCACGGCTATCCAAGATCTGACGGGCTTTGACGGATTTTATAGTTCCCTGTGAACAAAAGTGTTAAGAGTGAAGAGATAGGTAGAGAAAGTTGGGTTAATTACAACCGTTGATCTACCCCGTGTAATCCATTACCTTGAAAACAGGTAAGTCCTTGAAACTACCTATATCCGGAGCCGTAGCGTATGTCTTAAAGACCTCCTGTTGAGTCTTTTGCAGAACAGAAATCAAGTCCTCCAATGAAGCTTCGTCTAGATTACATAAAACACTTATTGGAGTAACATTATAAAAGTCTGTACTATAATTAACAAGCTCCTCCAACATCTCGCGGATCTGCTGTTTCTTAGACTGATCAAGATCTAACTGCTCAGGATCTGCAAGATCTGCTGCAGCTGTGCAAATAAGCATTATAATCGTAGATAAATTAGAGCACATGGAGACCAAAAATAACAGACAACAACTAGTGCCAAATGGGCTTCCTAGTTCCTAAGAAGCTCTCCTATCGGCTGGAACTCTGAAAAATGTAAGTTTTGTAAATTTTGATGATCTTGTTGCTACATTTTTCAAAGTTCCAGCCGATAGGAGAGCTGCTTGGATTGACCAGTAAGACAACTTACTGGTCAATCCAAGCAGCTCTCCTACTGAAAAATGTAGCAACAAGATCATCAAAACTTCCAAAACGAGAAACCAATTTCTCCAAGTCATCTTTGTTTTACAAAACTTAATAATCTCCAAGTGGATAACCCAGACATTGATTCCCGCCTACGATCATGGAACAAGATTTACATTTTTGTTTAGGGTCTTGCATATTTGGTAATTTTATCGTCAAAGTCGGGTTTATATTTGGTAATTTTATCGTCAAAGTAGGGTTTCACAAAATTAAGGGAAAAAACTAATGTAGTAGTGGTGAACATGAATATATATAGTGCCCTTCTCAGAACACATCACAAAGGCCTAAAATTAGAAATGTCAAAATGAGCCCAAATGTAATTTAAATTAGGCTAACTTTTGCCCCACTTTAACGTGATTGACAACTGAGCCCAGTTTAAATTGGGCTAAATTGTACTCATTGCCCAATCCACCCTCCCCCAATGAGCACAAATCATAATTTAAATTGGGCTAAATTGTACCCCATTTTGAAGTGATTTACAACTTACATTGGGCTAAATTGTACCCATTGCCCAATCTACCCTACCTTACACCCCCACACCCTAACCCAACCCACCTTCGAAAAAAGATGAAAATTAAAAACCTATAAGTATTTTTATTTTTCGTTTTATAGAATTTTATTTTTATTTTCCCAATGAGCCCAAATCATAATTTAGATTGGGCTAAATTGTACCCCATTTTGAAGTAATTGACAACTAAACCCAGTTTAAATTGGGCTAAATCGTACCCATTGCCCAATCTACCCTACCTAACACCCCAGCACCCTAACCAACCCAACCTTCCAAAAAAGATGAAAATTTAAAAAAACTTAAAAGTATTTTTATTTTTGGTTTTTACTACCCCACCCCTTCCCCTGGCGACCTGCCCCTTTGCTACCCACCCCCCTGCACCTCCTCAGAAAAAATAAAAAATAAAAAGTTTTTAGAAATTTATTTTTATTTTCTAAACCCTTCCCACCGCCCAGGCACTCAAAAAAAGAAATTTGGCGTGTAATGACCCAAACCAGTTTTTAGCCCATTTCAACCAGGCCGTTTCAGCCCAAAGTAAATTTGGGCGCCGATTTTCAGTTCGGCCCATTTTATGCCCAACCCGCCCCTACAACTTGAGTATTTTTAATCCCTTAACTTTGCTAAAGTGGTGCACTTTAGCAAATGAGCGAACTAGATTAATCACGAACAAAAAAAAAAGTATTAAAAATGATTGAAAGAGGAAAATACATGCGTTACAGAAAGATGTAATAGCAAAAATAAAATAACTTTTAGCAGATAAATTAGCTTAATAGAAAAGTCTAATAGCACAAAAAACTCAAAATTTTGATTGATTTAGCAGATGAATTTAGTATATCTCGGATCTAGGATAATCGGTAACAAAAATCGCACTGTATTATAAAAGAAAGAAAAAAAATGAATCGATGAATCACCGAAAGATTTGATGGCCAAAAAAAAAAATTTATTGATTAGAAGATAATTATCATAAACTTGAAATGAAATAGCATCATAGAAAAGTCTGATAGCACAAAAAACTCAAAACGATGAATTTAGTTTTGAAGATGAAAGAGTAGAGGTACAAAAGAAAGGAGAGGACACGGGTGTTGCATTTATCAAGCGTAGCAGTGAAAGTACTATGGTTTCAGGATATGTGTGGACTTTAATGCTCCACGTACGCCAGCACCTACTTTTTCTTTTTCTTTTATTTTTCCTTTTATTATCTATCCTCAAACTTTTGTTTTGCAGCCTCGTGTAAGTAATGGTAAAAACTTAGGGGTCGTTTGGCAGAAGTATAAGCTGGGATACCTTAGCACTAATTTTTATATTATATTTAGTAGAAGGTATAAATTTATTTTGGAATAAATTTATATCTTATACTAAATAAGGTATAAAAATTAGTATTGGGATATTTCAGCTTATACCTTCTTATCCCACTTATGCTGGGATTATTTTATACCATCAAATAGATGGTATAAAATAATCCGAATAGATGGAATAAATTAGTCCCGAGATTATAATTGCGGAATAATTTCGACTATCTACCAAACGACCTCTTACAGTAATAGGTATGTTTTATAAAAAATAAAAAAAAATACTACTGTGTCATTTTATTTATTATGTAGTTGATTTCGAAATACTCTCTCTGTTTCAATTTATGTGAACTTATTTTTTTTAATTCGTGTCAAAAGAAATGAACTCTTTCCTAATTTGAAAACAAATTCACTTTATGAAATGATTTACAGTCACATAAATATTCAAGAGTTATTTTGAACCACAAGTTTTAAAAAAAATTATTTTGAACCACAAGTTTAAAAAAATTTCATTCTTTCTTAAATAGCGTGTCTATTCAAATGGGTTCATATAAATTGAAACAGAGGAATTAGTAATTTTAAAAATTTCATAAGTATTTTCTAGAGTATCCTGCTTACCATATTATCATTAATTGTTTTAACTTACTTGAATTAAGCAAAATATTTCTATCCTTACAAAATAAATCAATTTTAAGCAAAATATTTCTAACCTTTTTTTTTTTTTTTCAAATTCATATATTCATGAAACATGCAAATTATTATAATCTGCAATTTTCGATACAATAAGCAATTAGTAACGAAAACTAATTATATGACATGAACTCAAATTTTTTGCATTTTAATTTCAACATGTATTAACGATATTTACCTTAATTTACTAAATCTTTTAAATTAAAATAAGGTTTGATGAATAGTTAATATTTTTATTATTATAATTATGATAATGATAATAATAAGTAAGAAAGAACCAAGCATAATCCATATATTTCCATGTGGCCTCCACATAAGCGCCACATAAGGTATCAAACGGCCAAAACACGCGCTTGGCAAAAAGTAGCATGTGTTTGGCCCATTTTCTTTATTTATTTAGAAGAAAAAAAATGTAAAATTTTCACAAATAGCTACCTTTTAGCTGCTTCTAACAAGCAATAACTACAAGTTCATTATTTACAATTAAGTAGTGATTTTTCCTATATTTAGATCTGTGACGCGTCGCATAAATATAGCCAAAATATAGATTAAATACACGGCCCATTGAGCAAATAATGCCTTTATTTAAGGGAAAAAAATCTTTTTCAAAACTAAACAGAAATATGTTTTTAATGTTTCATAAATCACGCAAATCTCATTCTCTTCCATATCTAATCACATATCTCATTCAACATCTAATCATTCACATAAAATTTGAATTCAAAAACTCTCTTCATATTTTTTCCCAAAATATAACTAAAAAAAAATCTCTTTTAATGTTCCATAAATCATGCAAAGCTTGATTTGTTCATCAATTGAATTACACATTTCACCGTGTAATTGCAACTTTTTTTATTTATTTTTTTCTGAAATTTTTAGTTGTTTTTCATATATATTTGGCTATATTTTTAATTGTATTTTGATTATTATGTTCAATATTACTTATTCTGGTTTCTGTTGACTATATTTTTCATATATTTTCACTATATTTAGAAGAAAAAAAAAAGTTGTAGTGAAAACGTTACTACCTCAATTATGACTATATTTTGGTTATATTTTTTAATTATATTTTGATTAATATGTTCAATATTACTTATTCTGGTTTCTGTTGACTATATTTCAGATATATTTTTCATATATTTTTCAAAATTTCAGAAGAAAAAAAGTTGCAGTGAAAACGTTGTTACCTCGATTATGAACTCAACTTGAATTCGATATTTCAACAGATGAATTCAAATATATATTCGTCATTTAAAACGCAAAAATAACAGAGAATCTTACATATTTTAGGAAATAGATTTGAATTTTGGGGGTAAAAGGTTGAAATTAATGAGCAGTTAATACGAGGTAAAAAAAAAGGAAGTGAAAGAAATCGAAGCGATTTGAAAAGCACGAAATTAGGGGAGATGGGGAGTTAGAAACGTGTATATTTAGGAAAAGGGAGGAGAGAGAAAGTGTGCAGCTAAAAAATAGGGATGTGGGGAGTGGTAAGTTAATTGGTAGAAAAGTGGGTAGCTATAAGTTGTAAAAATATAATATTATAGCTACTAAAATTAATTATTAAAAAGTATAGTTATGTTCCATAAATATGTAACATAGTAAGTTATGCCAAGTAAAAATTACAAAAAAAATAGCATCTCAACAATCAGATCCGAAATCCAAGGCTCATTTTCCTACCATTAATACAATACAATAAATATAATACTCCCTCCGTTTCAATTTATATAAACCCATTTAACTAGATATAACATTTAAAAAAACATAAGACTTTTAACTTTGAAAAAAAAAATTGTTTGTACAAAAATTGGGAACAAGTCAAAACTCAACACCTAATCACTATATTTAGTTAAATGAAATTTTGGAAATCATAGCAAAAGAAAGATGAATATGATTTTTAAATAGTAATTGTGTTGCATAAATTGTGACGATTTGGATCAAAATCCTTAAAAAGAAAAGGAAAAAAATAAAAACGGAAAGGGCACTACAAGCCTTTTACTCCAAAAAAATGGATGGCTAGACAAAACCCGTGACCAAAATATATAGTGCTTTTAATATATTTGACCCGCGGTCAAAACTATTACAGTCACTAGTCAAATATATACTGATTATGTATAAAATATGTATATTCCATATTAATATACAAAAAAAAATATTTGTCGGCTACTATTTTAAGAACGGTTATATTATGTAAAAATCTCGAATATTAAATTATATAACCACGGTTGGTTAGCCACAATAAACATCGCTTAATTCGGGCGTGGCGAGAAAGTTAATTATCGAGCGCGATAACTTTATGTTGTCTATTTAGCCACAATTGATCATTACTAGTGAAGTACTCCCTTCGTCTCAAATTATCTGTCGTGTTTTCTAAAAACAGTTATCTCAAATTATTTGTCATTTTAAAAGTTGAAGACAAAACTTATCATTCTTTTCTTATTATACCCTTAGTGTTATTAATATTTTCTTAAAGGGTGTGTAAGAGAAAAACACAACAGATAATTTGAGACAGAATAAGTAATATTTTCCAGCATTTTTCTGGTACCCATAGATAATTAAGAGAACAGCGAGATATAGTTTTAATTGATCCACACAATAAATTTGAATTGTCTTTTGTGCGAATTTCAATAGCACTATGCTAGGGAACAAATTTGATCCCTGACGATATGAGAAACTATGCACTCTTTTCAATTTCCCACAATCATGAAGAATAAACAGTGCATCATGGCAATTACGACCAGCTATATAATAATAGGTAAAATAGACGAGGCCGGGTTTACCACTTTTTTCTACGCAATGAAATGGCTCATATTGTTTCTCTGTGAACATGAAATAAGCAAGCTGACACCTTTGGCAAATAAAGTTTGAAAAATAAAGTTTGAAACTTAAGAACTGGAGTGCAATAGATAAATGAAACTAATAAGAATATGAGGTTGTTATATGATAACTGAAAAAGAAAAACAAGAAGTATCTAGATCATAGATAAGAAACTAATAAGTAATAACTAAGTGATTTTAGAGAGATCAAGCTTTCCGTAAAAGCGATTCCATTCTGAATGCCAACTCGAGGCCATAATACAAAAAGATGTCCTAAATGCATTCCCACGACATTGAAAATGAATGCACCAGAATAACACTTCACCTATGTTTAGGTTGGACATTATAAATCTAGGGTCTTCTAGAATAAACAATGCATTCCAATATTCCTTGCCACCATAGTCTTTCAATACCCACAGCTTAAAAATTTCCTTTCCCAGACAAGTAGAAGTAGAATGAACACAAATGCATTCCAATATTGGAACACCAATAGAGATGTTGCCCCTCAAGAATAATATTTGTTCCAGCAACGGTATCTCTCCGTACGCTTCAATTGAGATGCTAAATGAAACCGTAGAACAATTTCCAAAAATACCGATCCGATGAAATGCCTCACACTACTAAAAAAATCGGGATTTTCGACCAAAAATTTCGATCACACGAGGTCGGAAATGCCCTTTTTTCGACCAATTTTTCGACCACACGCGTAGGTCGCTAACAGGTAGGTCGAAATTTTTTTTCGACCACGTGTGGTCGAGATTTGCGACCACACGTGATCGCAATCACATTCTACCGAAATTAATGGACTGTTTTCGACCACATGTGGTCGAAAAAATTATTTTTTATATTAAATTATATATTTAACTTTTTTGACTACGTGTGGTCGAAAACATTATTTATATTTAAATATAAAAAGAAATTTATTTTCACAATTTCGACCACATGTGGTCGAAATTGTAAATTGGGCCCAGATTTTCGACTACATGTGGTCGAAATCTGGCAACCATATTGCTAAATTTCGACCACACGTGGTCGAAATTGTATTTTTCTTGGTTCAGTTTCGACCACATGTGGTCTAAATTGTGAAATATCTATGGTCGAAAATCTGGAATATTTTTTTTCAGCATTTGCCTGTTTTTGGCATCCCACCTGCCAATTTTCAAATAACCAAATTCATCAACCAAAACAGTCATCCAATTCATCAACAATGCAACACAACAACCATAAACAATATTCAAACACTTGAACATTTAAACATTGTCCATTCAAACACTTAAACATCATAAACTACGTTCAAACACTTGAACATCTTAAAATTAAAAGTACTAGTTCAAATTAAAACTACATTCAAAGCCTTAAACATAATATACATATCCATTTAAACATAGCAGAATTAGCATCCAAAAGCAGATTAATCAAAAAGGTCAATGTTCGGTGTTAGAGACATGATCCGTATCCTCCCCACTAGACTCATCGACAAGAGCATGATTTATGTCAGCTTGTGACCAATGTAGTCTACCTTGGGAGGGTTGGCTAGGGGGCTATGACCTACGAACATCCCCAGGACACGGGGGAATCGGAAACGGCCGCGAATTAAGTAAGCTATTAAGTAACCTATTTATACAAAATTTAATTTCGACCACACGTGGTCGAAATTATATTTTCATTTTAAAAAATCGACCCCGTGTGGTCGAAATCCTACAAAAAATAAAATAAAAATTAAATTCTTGATTTTTCAACTGCGCGTGGTCAATTTTTTTCGACCAAAAATGTGGTCGAAATTTTTTGGTCGAATACGCCCTTTTTTTAGTATTGTCATGTACAAATGCCAAAGAATCCATACCAAACAACACATTGGATTTGCCATGAGGATGTTTATTAGTATTTCTCTAGGAGCCACTTTTCACGGGAGAATTTCACTAGGGACTTCGCGACCATCTATGTCAGTGTTAACTTTAAGGATCTTATAGTCACTAGTAGTTAAGTCATAACCCAATCCCAAATAAGAATCTCCCTTCAGTGGAAATTTTGGATCACAAAGTACTATTGATTCTCTTTGTCGAGGGGTTCCATAGCAAAAGAATGGAGTGTTTGTCATTAATATTTTCAATAACATGGATAATAATCAAGCCATCGCAACAACAATGGAGTGCATAATGCCTTGGTTTAGAGCTTAAAGGGAAATTAAGTTCTTGTACATCCTCAACCAGTTGAATTGACAATAAAGGACAAGAATACATGGAATATATACCATCCTTGGGGCGATACTAGCTAATAAGAAAATTTTAGGAATTTTGGTTATTCTTGGCACGACTAAGATGCTTCTTCTTAAAGTAAGGATCAGAGATTAATGCCTTCCAATATTTTGAAACACATTTAAATTGAAGAAGGGGCCGCAAGGGTAACCTGGTGAGGAAATCCATAAGTATTTTCTCTTGGAAGTGAATTGCCTGATCAACAACATCCATCATGTTTGTATTATTTCAAGGCTTCACAACTCTTTCCCGTGCAATTAATTACAATTGTACAACCATCTAATGTTTGCCGTGATTTCAGTCAAAAATTTATTTGACTCTTTAATAGTAAATCACGATAACAAATGTTAACCGCGGTATTATCGACCACGCTAACCTTATGTTAGCCTCGGTTAACTGTCTTTTTGGCCACAATTGATCATTTACTAGAAAAATATTTTCCAGCATTTTCATGGTATTTATACATAATGAAGAGGCCAAGGACTTCACCTATTACCCACTCTTATGACGTACATGTATTTTGAAAAAGAACAATAAGACTAGCTAGAGGATATAGTTTACTTACCCAGTATATTCTCACGAGTGGTCTGCTATCAATATTTTGTCCCTTCCAGCAAAAAAGTGGACTCTTCACGTCATATGGCATTAGAACAACAACACACCCAGTATATTTCCACAAGTGGAGTCTGGGGAGGGTGGGTATACACAGACGTTACCCCTACCTTTGTGGGGTAGGGAGGTTGTTTCCAATAGACCATTGCCTCAAGAAAATCGTTTTTCAGGAAAAATTGTTTTAAAGAAATGCAATAGTAAAATCTATGGTAAAAGAACTGAAGGAGGAAAAGTACTGACAGTACAAATAATTAAAGATAACCAAACTAAAACAAAATGTAGTAATAGAATAAACAAAACATAGTAATAGAATCGGAGCAAAAGTTACAACAAAGAACAACATACCCAGTGTAATCCCACAAGTGGGGTCTGGAGAGGGTAAGATGTACGCAGACCTTACCTCTACCTTTGCAGGGTAGAGAGGTTGTTCCCCATAAACCCAATCGGAGCATAAGTTAATGAAACTATAATAGTAATACCACTGGTAAGGGAATAGATAAATGCTCCAGATTGCCATCATATGGCATTGTACTCCAACAATATTCAAAAACACTCTCCAGATCTTCCAGGTAAGCAGTATGTTTCTCACAAAAAAAACATCTTTGGTAAATACATCTTGAAACTTAAAACTGGTGAGCAATAGATAAACTAATAAGAATAAGAGGTTTAACATGATAACTTAAAAATGAAAAAGAAAAAGTGCATCGATCATACATAAGAAACTAATAAGTAAGTGATTTCGGAGAGATCAAGCTTTACGTAAACGATCCAACTTTGAGGGCGAGATTGAGGCCATGATACAAATGGTCCGTTGGGTGTCCTAAAGGCCCACCAAGGCCTTTCAACAATCATGCAAAGGAATAGCACTTCACCATTTGCAAACCTATATTTCGGTACGACACTAAAAATCGAAGGATCTTCTATAGAATCCAAGATTCCTTGACAAAGATACTCTTTCAATGCCCATAAATTAAAAGTATGCTTCCCCTGATAATAAGTATCAGAATGAATACAAAGCATTCCTTCCAACACTGAAACGCCAAAACTGGTGTGGCCCCTCAAGCTTAATGTTTCTTTCGAAAAGGGTATCTCTCCGTACACTTCGTTTGAAATACTAAATGAAACCACCACAAAATAGCTTTCTCTTGAACGACCGACCCAATGAAATGCCGTATGTACAGATGCCAAAAAATTCATAGCAAACAACACATTGGAAAAACCACGAGGATGTTTATCAATTCTTCTCCAGGAGCCACCTTTCAACGCGAGAATTTCATTAGTTGTGGATCCATCCAAATCCTGGTGCACATGAAGGATCTTATACTCACCACTGGTTGAGTCATAACTCATTCCAAAACGAGAACCACCATTCGGCTCAAATTCTTGAATGGGAAGTAGTATTTATTCTCTTGTGGAGGGGTTCCACAACAAAAGAGTGGTGCAGTAACCATTCAAATCATCCAGAACCTCGACAACATCAAATCCATCGTAACAAAGAACGGATTTTGAATACGATTGGTTTAGGGCTTAAAGGGCTATCGAGTTTTTGCACATCCTGAACCAGTTGAGGAGACGACAAAGGACAACAATATAGGGAATATGTTCCATCCTTAAGGCACCTTTGGCTAATAGGAAGCTTTTGGGAATCTTGGTCATTCTTGGCACAATTGAGGTGCTTCATCTTAAAGTAAGGATCGGAAATTAATGCCTCCCAAAATTTGGAAACAAATTTGAATCGAAGTAGAGACTGCGCCGGTAACCTGCTGAGGATCTCCATAATTATTTCCTCTTTCAATTGTCGTGGCCTAAATAGGACAAGAAAGAGCGAGCGATCAGACAATTGTGTTAAAGTATTAAGACATTTCAACCAAGAAAGATAAACCTGGAATTGTTTTTTGATTATTATTACTACTAATAAATTTGAATACTGAAATTACTCTCAACAGACATAGCCATACCTAGAAGATATTGAACCAAAAACAATGAGACTAAATTATTCATTATAAGCAAGTAACACGCACCACCTGATCAACACAACTTACCCTCCGATCAACCAAATTTGATTTGGAGATGTGATTAAGCTTTTGATTGCAAACAATAATTTGATTAGCCTTTTTTGTTTTCTTCTTCTTGTGTATCTTTGGAGCACAATAACGAGTGTGTCCAGATTTAACCTCATTCTTCTTTCTCTCCCTCATCAATCAATCTTTTGCAGACGAAAAGGATTTCTCTATCTCTAATTTGCAGTTGGATGTGCAATTGCTTAGGCCGACTTCCGCTCGGATTCTCCTTTGTATCTATATTATTATTATTATTATTATTATTATTATTATTATTATTATTATTATTATTATATTATATTGAGTCTTTTTTATAGAAACTAACACCACAATCCTTTTCCAGGTAAAATATTATATACAAATCATATTCGAAAAGGGTTAGATTTGCTCTCGTACTCTCATAAATAAGTTATATTTATCCTTGTATACTTTTTTGATATATTTGTTCTTTTCATCCAACTTTCTAGCTAAATTTGCCCTTGCACTCTAAAAAGTGTCATTTTTACCCCCTACTTCGATAAATGCTCATTTCCACCTTAGTTTTCTATCTCCATGTGGTAATTTTTTTGAAAAAAAAATAAATAAATAAAAATCTAAGAAACTGAATTTTTTTTTAAATCTAATTTTTTTAAAAAAATTAAAACTCGTTTTAAAGCAAGAAAAAAACCTGATAAACTGGATTTAAAAGATTAGCCCTTTTTGTTTTCTTCTTCTTCTTTGGGGCACAACATACAAACTTAACTTCATTCTTCTTTCTCTGCCTCATCAATTGTCCAAATTCTCCCTACTAATACTTTTGTTTCAATTTATGCAAGAAATTAGGGTATGTGATGTGAAGACGAAAAATTGGTTAGTTTTCGGCATAGTGTTTTTTATTTTTGCAACAATTTTCCCCTGTTTTGGTTGTGATATGTGAACGTAAGGGTAACTTCAATTCAGTTTTTTTTTTTCCTAGGGAAAAATCATCATATAGTCTAATTTAAAGTATTAACAATGCCCTTATTTTTTTTATGGAAGATTCAAAACAAGGTTAACAAATTCATTAAATTTGTAGTACTAAAATTGTCTTAGAATTAGTTGCTGGGATGTATTTGTCTCACGAGTCAGTAACTCAGCCTGAATGCTATCTAATTGATTTGACTATGTAGGTGGTAATTAGTTATATTTTCTTAAAATTAGTTTTAGTACCAAAGTGCGTACAATAAATACGACAGTAAAATATTAAATTCAGCTACAAACTTCATCATTAATCTGACGCTAAATTCCTTACAGCTAATTTCTTGAGCCTCGATTTGTATTCATCCAACAAATAAAATTTCAAGAGATAAGTTCATGTCAGTTAAAATTGTCTTAGGATCTTGAAGTTAAGTACTAATAATTCTTCACTTGTTCGTTAATCAAATGATTGGCTCTCTTGAATTCAACTTAACTCTTTTTCAATAAATCACAACTAATATTAGCTGCTCCTTATTTATTGTGAGATATTTTTAAAGTTCATGGTTGATTATAAAATTAAGCTAATTTCTTTAGTACTTTTCCTTTTGGCGATTAATATTGATTCATACAGATTAAAAATCGAAAGATAAAGATTTGCATAATATCAAAATTGAAGTATATGTATAAAAAAAGATTCGTGGCGATTACCTGATCATGCAAGGCAATGTCGCATCATCACCAAATTGGAGTAGAATATATGTTCCTCGTAATTGAATATTACTCTTGTCATTTGATTATAGGTGACAAAAAACTTTTAAATTTAAGTAAAGGTAACTCAAGTTTTTTTTTTTTTTTTTTATTGAGTAGAGCTAATAAAATTTGGATTAGTGATTAAGGACTTTTGACCGTTTTCCAACTTGCCCAATAATTTTGTTTTTAACACTTGACCTTGAATTGGTTGGGAGGGGGGTCCCAAATCCACTCACCCCCACCCCACACCCCGCCGCAATTTAACCACCACCAATTTTTTTTTTAAAAAAGTTTTGAAAAGTTTTTTGCACCACCTAACCCCCCCCCCCCCAAAAAAAAGACCCAAACATCTCAATTACCCCGCCTTCCAAAAAGAAAATTAACTTTGGTTTTTTTTTTTTTAAAAAAAGTTTTAAAAGTTTTTTTTTTTTTTTTTTAGTTTCTTACCACCCCCACCCCCTCTCCCCGAAACCCCCCCAAAAAAATTGTTTAAAAAAAAAAATTAAAAAGTTTTTTTTTAAAAGAAAAAAATTTTGAAAAGTTTTTGATTTTTTTTTTTTTGTTTCTTACTTCACCCACCCACCCCCCCCCCCCCCCCCTTCTTTTGCTGCTATTGCGTTTCTTCTTTCATTTAGAAAAAGTTGCTCGGAAAAACAACTCACTCGATTTACGTAATTTTCCAAAAATTTCATTGTGTGTGTGTCCGGGCAATTTTGGTTTTTTTTAAAAAAAAAGGTTTAAAGTTTTTTTTTTTTTTTTAAACTTATTTAAAACTCCACCACCTAAATGTTAATACGTGTGACAAAGAGAGCCTCCTCTCTTTGAGAACCCCAAAAAAAACTTAATTTTTTTTTTCTTAAAAAAAAAAAAAAAAATTTGAAAATAAATCTAGTTTTTTTAGTTTTAAAAAAGGTTTTCCACATGTTAAGAAAATAATTAATTTTTTCAAAATTTTATAAAAATTCAGTTTTTTTCACATTTTGGCAAGAAAACACTTTTCTTTTATTTGAAAAATAAGTTTTGAAATCATGAAAATCAAGATTTTTTTTTTTTTGGTTTTCCATATTTTAACAAATCCATTTTTCCATATTTTAAAAAAAAAATCATTTTCAGTTTTTTTTTCTTTTTCAAAAAAAAAAAAAAACAAATTTTCAATTTTTTTTAAAGGGTTTTAAAAATCCTTTTTTTAAAAAAGAAAAATTGCTTTTTAATCCATGTTTTTTAGTTTTTTTTTTTTTTTTTTAAATGAAAAAAATCAAATTTTCAAATTAAAAAAAACTTTTAAAACTCATTTTTTTAAATGAAAATTCAGTTTTTATTTTTATTTTAAAAAAAATTGACACGTACCAAAAAATTTAAAAAAAAAAAGAAAACAAATAAATACGTGTAAGCGAGAGTGTATGTCACTCTCCCATAGAGTGGGCATGGGTTAATTATTCCGTTTTAAATAAGTTTAGGGGGTAATAGGACCCGGAAAAGGTAAGTAAAACAATATTGTTTTTTTTTAAAACAATATTGTTTTATTTTAATTAATCATCTGGCTATATCTGCTGATATTTCAACAATTTACAGTAGCAGTTGGATGAAATAGAGACAAGCACCAACAACTAAGTGATCAATTGCAACAACTCACCTAAGTAATATGTTGATCTTGTTCAAATCACAAATGTATGTTCTGTTGTTAATTAATTGCTGAAAAATTTCCAACAAGTAATTAATCTTTTGCAATAGCTCCATAACATGTTAAGGTTTTTCCAACAAATAACATGACACTTGTTGCAATAACTAGTTAGTTGTTGCACATATCACAACAACTAGGAGGACTTGTTGCGTCAACCATTTATCTGTTGGACCTTATCCAACAAGTGGCAGATTTGGATCAAGCAATTAACAAATCATTGCGAGAAAATAAGTTACTTGTTAGGGTTTGTCCAACAAGTGACACGACTTGTTACAACAACTAGGTCGGTTGTTTGAGTTTTTCCAACAAATGGAATGACTTGTTGATGAAATTAGGTAACTTGTTGTGTTTTATCCAACAAGTGATATGTCTTGTTCAACAACTATTTACTTGTTGCAACAGATACAGCAATTGTTGCAACAACTATGATATGATTCACTCATATTTAGTGATCAACAAAGGGAATAAAATATTAGTGATAAACAAAGAAAATTAATGATATATATATATATATATATATATATATATATATATATATATATATATATATATATATATATATAATCAATAGAGTGATTTGATGTGAACTACTTGATTCACCCATATTTAGTGATGAACAAAAGAAAACAATAATATTTAGTGATCAATATATATACTTAATCAATTTGATGGTATTTCTTTCATAAGTAGCTCCTCTCGTATCTGCACAAAACACATTGCTAACAAAAGGTTCAAGTGTGCGTAGTTCCTGCTTTTTTCGTTAGCAATGTGTTTTGCGCAGATACGAGAGGAGCTCCTTTATATATATATATATATATATATATATAAAAAGAAGGAACTACGCGCACTTGAACCCCATCAAAAAGTCTCTTCCTAGTGCCTTCCTTTGCCAACAGATATGCTACCTTGTTATGTTCATGGTATATGTGCTTTAGTATCGGAAGGCCCAATTTGTGCATGATTAACCTGCATTCAAAAATAACAACATTGTAGGAGTATTGCCATTTTTTTAACATATTGATTACCTCGGTGGAATCATAGTTGATTTCCAGGAGCTTGAGATTAAGCCCATGCCAATTATAGTCCCTGCATAATAGTTGTTAGTTCA
Source organism: Lycium ferocissimum (assembly GCF_029784015.1). Lineage (NCBI taxonomy): Eukaryota > Viridiplantae > Streptophyta > Magnoliopsida > Solanales > Solanaceae > Lycium > Lycium ferocissimum. The sequence continues at coordinate 1,511,438 of NC_081347.1, forward strand.
ACAAAAGTGTTTATAATGTTAGGCAAACCTTCATAGAAACCCACTACCTAGTCTCCCTTGTTATTTCTAATTATCCCTCCTATCCCACCTACTCTTGGATTTCCTAAACAAGAATCATCAGTGTCGAGCTTAAAGGTGCCATAATCGGGTCGGGGGGGGGGGTGTCTCCCATTTTAAGGATATACTAACTTTTCTATTCTCAGTATTCGAATGGTTTGTGAGTTTAGTGTACTCTATAGCCTTACCATAAGAGCCTTTAAACTTAGGGTGATCAGTCTTGTTATTGAAGAGATTGGTGTTCCTATTGGTCCATATTTCCCATAAGCAAAAAGGGATAAAAGTGTCCCATTTTAGGTGATTATACCTTTCTTTTCTCATAGAGGGCCACCTGTTATAGAAATTTGTACATCTATTTGAGGTGTTGATAGTGGTCAGAGTATAGCGCTGAACTACATTGACTCAGATAGTTGTGATACTATATTCAAAGAAAAGGTGATTCATTGTTCTCATTAGGATAGTGGCAGAGCTTGCACTGGGGGTTAACATTAAGACCAATATGGTGGAGATAAGAACTGATTGGTAGCTTGTTGTGATTCATTAGCCAAAAGAAGAATTTGATCTTGTTGGGCACTTTTAATTTCCAAATCCAGGTTAGATTAATGTTATCCTTGTCCCTGAGTTTAGGGGTTTTCCCAGGGATGAAGATTTCTACACTATTTCCTTTACCCTTTTTTTCTTCCTGGTATGATTATCCATATGATGAACTTTGATGTATGAAACTGTGGTTTATGAGAGAGGCTCATTTGAAATCTGACAGACTTGGGGTTTAGGAGTTCCATCTAGGCTTATGAATTGAGCAGTGGTTATGCATTGTAATTGTGCTCACGGATTAATTGTTCGATGAATCTTCTGTTATGGATGATTGGTTGTGGTTGCCATACTCTTATGGTTATTATTGTTGGGTTGACATTCATGCATGGCATACATCGTCATTTCATATAATACATTGATATGAACTGTGACTTGGTACTGATGATGATAAATGAGAAAGGATATGAGCCCACATTTTCAAGAGCAATATCATCAGCAGATCCTTCCAGCTTTGATAGAAGTATTAGATGATTTTGACAATCCCAGGTTGCAGGTACTTTTAATGCAGAAAGCCTTACCTGCTATATCATATTGTTAATGACATATGACACTAAAGCTTACCTTCAATGAGTATTCTGCATTGATATTTGATGACATCCTTGGATCCCCTAACATGTTTCCTGTTTATATTACCTCTAGGCACTTCATGTTTCACTGTTATATCATCTTGTTAATGACAGATGACCAATGTACTAACTTATTGTTCTCTAATTGAGCAATTATTTAGCTACCACCTTCTAAGGCTTGGCCTCATTTTACAGACAGTTTAATTTACATTCATTGCAAGTACATATCGTTGCCTACTAATGTTTTCTCTTTGGTATAGACACGTGCAGCTTCAGCAATATTGTTGTTCAGTCACAATCGCAGTGCAGATGTCTTGAAAGTTAGTCGGGTTTCGACAGGTATATCACCTTTACCAATCTACAGCGTATTTATTCGTCCATGTGTATAAAAGTAATAACATAATGCTTGTGCTTGATGTGTGTATGGAAGAGTAATGACATAAGTTTTTAACAGTGATATCTCTGATGTGATTTGACTTCATATTTAACAAGTAACTTGCTGTATTCTAGAGAGAAATGACAATGATGAAATCACGTATTACGGTAAACCAGAAGTTTATTGGTACAAAAAATAATTTATGTCATAGTAAACCAGAAGTTTACTAAAACAAATAGCACATGGCATGGTAAACTTGAAGTTTACTAGCATAAATAATTTTATTAGTCGGCATGAGCAGTTCGGCCATCCCGATTCAAAGATGATTGAGTATTTGACATATATTGAAGAACTAGAAGATTATTCAAGAATTTATTTTTGTTGCTTGTTCTCATGATAAGTTGATTATACTGGCTAATGTTGGGATTAAATTCCCCAAATTCTGAAAAGAAAAAAAAATATAAAAGGTGAATATGGGCCCGTTCACCTCTTATGTGATGTCTTAAATAGATGCATGACTTCATATTTAACAAGTAACTTGCTGTATTCTAGAGAGAAATGACAATGATGAAAGAAGCAGCTCTGGACTTTAGCCTCTTTAGCTATTTCATCAAAGGTACTTTACTTCCAGGGGTTCAAAACGATCTTGTGTTTTTTCAATCTCTGGTGTTCTATACTTCATTTGCCTGCAGGAGGACTCTGCATACATATATGATTCTATAATGCCTTATCTGAAAGTTATCTTGCTAACTGCGACTAAAGATACAAGTCAAATGCTACTTGACAATCCTTGGAATGCCTTACCATGATTACAATGGCTGTTGGAAATCTAGCAATCCTTGATTATGTTGAAAAGATGAATACAGTTTCTATCTTTTTATTTCTCCTTCAAGCGGGCATTATTATATAAATGTGGACTGTTTCCTGGAGCTGTCAATTAAGCCAACAACGTGGAACTTTAGACTTTTAAGTTAGAACTACATAGAGGTAAACCAGAACTTAATCCAATCAGTTCAGCGAAAATGAATTTATATATGATTAGAAATGATAAAAGTTCGACTTCCGTTATCCCTTCAGCAACATCTTGCAAACTCAAGCATGTACAGTTCTTATAAAGAAGCTGGAGAAAAACATGTTATACAGCATGAAACTATCAATATTACTTAAGTTTGGACACTGCATTGAAACGCCGTGTAATTTTAGGTCACTACTGCCCTCATTTCACTGCAAGAAACCGACATGGAGGTAGAAGATCCAATGAGGTGCCTCTTGTTACAAGTATGTTGATACACTTTCAATTTTCTGCAGCCTCTTGTAACAAGTATGTTGATACACTTTCAATTTTCTGCAACTTTCTTTTCTTTTCTTTACCTTTTTTGGCTAATTTACATCCGAGACATTATGGGTTACACATGATTCTGTTGCAGGCATGGGGTAGACTATGCAAATGCTTGGGGGCAGATTTCGTTCCATATCTGAGTGTTTCCATGCCCAATCCCCATTGTGCTAAAATCTGCTGCGCTGAAGAACTATTTGAGTGTTTCCGGTAATTCAGATACAAATGATTCTGATGATGAAAGGTGGGATCTTCCTTTTTGGCATCAGTCTTTCAATATCCACAGCTTAAAAAAAACCTTTCCCTGACAAGTAGAAGTAGAATGAACACAAAAACATTCCAATATTGGAACACCAATAGAGATGTTGCCCCTCAAGCATAATATTTGTTCTGGCAACAGTTACGCTGCATTTGAGATGCTAAATGAAACCATAGAACAATTTCCAAAAATTCCGATCCACTGAAATGCCTCACGTACAAATGCCAAAGAATCCATACCAAACAACACATTGGATTTGCCATGAGGATATTTATCAGTATTTCTCCAGGAGCCACTTTTTAACGGGAGAATTTCACTAGGTACTTCGCGACCATCTATGTCAGTGCGAACTCTAAGGATCTTACAGTCACCAGTAGTTGAGTGATAACCTGATCAACAACATCCAACAGCTTTGTATTATTTGATGGCTTCACAACTCTTTCCCCTGCAATTAATTACAACTGTACAACCATATAATGTTTGCAGTGATTTCAGTCAAAAATTAATTTGACTCTTCAATAGAAAATCATGAGAACGAATGTTAACCGCGGTATTATCGAGCGCGGTAACCTTATGTTAGCCCCGGTTAACTATCTTTTTGGCCAAAATTGATCATTCCTAGAAAAATATGTTCCAGCATTTCCATGGTATTCATACATAATGAAGAGGCTAAGGACTTCACCTATTACCCACTCTTGTGACGTACATACATCTTGAAACAGAACAATGAGACTAGCTAGAGATATAGTTTACTTACCCAGTATATTTCCACGAGTGGTCTGCTATCAATTTTTTGTCCCTTCCAGCTAAATAGTGGACTCTTCACGCCATTTGGCATTAGAACAACAACACACCCAGTATATTCCCACAAGCGGAGTCTCGAGAGGTTGGGTATACACAGACGTTACCCCTACATCATCAGAATCCAAGTCGTCCTCTGGATGTCCTAAGCGAATGCCCCCCACCATACTGCCAATATGGGCACCAGAATAGCACTTCACCATCCGCAAACCGATATTTCAGTATGGCTTTACAAATTCGTGGATCTTCTATAGTTAACAATGAATTCCAAGATTCTTCGACAACCATCGTCTTTCAATACCCATAACTTTAAAGTGCGCTTCCCCTGATGAGGAAAAGCAGAATAAACACAGAGCATTCGATATTTCAGTATGGCTTTACAAATTCGTGGATCTTCTATAGTTAACAATGAATTCCAAGATTCTACGACAACCATCGTCTTTCAATACCCATAACTTTAAAGTGCGCTTCCCCTGATGAGGAAAAGTAGAATAAACACAAAGCATTCCGTCCAATTCGCAAACACTACAAATGTTGCATTTGCTCGAGCGTATTTGCTCTGGCAATGGTGTCTGTCTGTACACTTCATATGAAATATTAAATGAGACCAGAGAATAAGTTCTTGAAACCTCAAAATAACCAATCCAATGAAATGCATCATTTACAAATGCCAAAGCAGAATCCATACCACACATTTGACTGCAACTTCCAGTAGGATGTTTATCAATATTTCTCTGGGAACCACCTTTCAACGAGAAAATTTCACCAGATTCTTTTCTACCATCTACGAGATAGCGAATTTTTAGGATCTTATAGCCACCACTAGTGGATTCATAATCCAGTCCCAAATTATAACCATGCAGTGGAAATTGTGGATCAGGAAGTACTACTGATTCTTTTGTGGAAGGGTTCCACAACATAAGTATGGAGCGTTTATCATTACTATTTTCAGTAACACAGATAATAACCAAGCCATTGCAAGAACAATAGACTGCACAACGCCGTGGTTTAGAGGCTGAAGGGCAATCAAGTTTTTGTATATTCTCAACCAGTTGAACCGACGATAAAGAACAACAATACATGGAAGATGTACCATCCTTAGGGCAACATTGGTGAATAATAAGTTCTTTTGAATCTTGATCACTCTTGGCATGATTGAGATGCTTCATCGTAAAGTAAGGATCAGAGGTTAGTGCCTTCCAATATTTCGAAACACATTTAAATTGAAGAAGAGACCGCATGGGTAACCTACTGAGGATCTCCATAAGTATTTCTTCTTGGAAGTGAATTTCCTGGTCAACAACATCCATCAGCTTTCTTTTATTATTTGACCGCTTCTTAACTTTCTTCCCTTCAATTAAAAATTTGTGGTTAGGCCTATTCATGAAGACAGTAGCACGCAGAGTGCCTCATTCACAAATGTTTTGATTGTTACTTAAATGTTATCGTATCCTATGTTAAACCCATCGTTATATAACGCTATATCCATCAAAACAATATAGTACGATATAATACAACACAATATAGCATAACAATATGTAACAAAGTGTTAGGAGTTTAGTATATATTCGGTGGAATAGCTAAGGCGTGCAAAAGCTAGTCCCAACAGAACCATAGTAAAAATCAAAAGGAAAGGAAGAAAATAAACAGATACCTTTGCAAATTTGATTAGGAAGTACTGATTTTCGTTCTTCGGTTGGCGATTTGCTTTTTGTGTTATCTTTGGCTTTGCTTGAAAAGATTCTTTTTTTATTTTTTATTTCGTCTTTGGAGCTTCTATTTAAATACTAGGGTTCTTATATTTCAGTTTGGATCCTACTTATAGTGAATTATTAACTTATAGTGAATTATTAATTACTTTTGCAATTTTTTTTTTTTTTTCATTTTGCCATGGTAATTTACTTTTCCCATTAGGACAATACAATTATACAACCTTCTAATATTTGCGTTGATTTTAGTTTCTTAACTTTTGATAATATAAAATTTGTTTATTCAAATACGTGGAAAAAGTCAAAACTCAACACCTAATTACTATATTTAGTTAAATAAAATTTTGGAAATCATAGCAAAAGAAAGATGAATACGATTTTTAAATAGTAACTGTGTTGCATAAATTGTGACGATTTGGATCAAAATCCTTAAGAAAAGAAAAGAAAAAAAAAAAAAAAAAAGGTAAGGGGACTACACTTGACTACAAAAAAAGGATGGCTAGACAAAACCTGTGGCCAAAATATATAGGGCTTTTGACATATTTGACCCGCAGTCAAAAATATTACAGTCACTAATCAAATATATACTGATTATGTATAAAATATGTATATTCTATAGTAATATACAAAAAATATATGTGTCGGCTACTATTTTGAGAGCGGTTATATGATGTAAAAATCTTGAATATTAAATTATATAACCACGGTTGGTTAGCCACAATAATCATAGCTTAATTCGGGCGTGGCTAAAAAGTTAACCGCGGTATTATCGAGCACGATAACTTTATGTTGTCTATTTAGCCACAACTGATCATTACTAAGTCATTTTAAAGGCTGTGTGTATATAAGAGGGAAACGCGACAAATAATTTGAGACAGAGTAAGTAATATTTTTCAGCATTTTTCTGGTACCCATACATAATTAAGAGAACGAGATACAGTTACTTGATCCACACAATACATCTGAATTTTCTTTTGTGCAAATTTCAATAGTACTATGCTAGGGAACAAATTTGACCCCTGACGTTATGAGAAACAATGCACTCTTTTCAATTTCCCACATTCATGAAGAATAAACAGTGCATCATAGCAATTACAACAAGCTTAGTAGGTAAAATAGACGAGGCCAGGTTAACCACTTTTTCCTTAGCAATGAAATGGCTCATATTGTTTCTCTATGGACATGAGATAAGCAAGCTGACAGCTTTAGCAAATAAAGTTTGAAACTTACGAACTGGAGTGCAATAGATAAGTAAAAACTAATAAGAGTATGAGGCTACATGAAAACTGAAGAAAAAAGAAAAAAACAAGAAGTGTCTAGATCATAGATAAGAAACTAATAAATAAGTGATTTTGGAGAGATCAAGCTTTCCGCAAAAGCGATTCCATTCTGAATGCCACCTCAAGGCCATAATACAAAAAGATGTCCTAAATGCATTCCCACGACAGTGAAAATGAATGCACCAGAATAGCACTTCACCTATGTTTAGGTCGGACATTATAAATCTAGGGATCTTCTAGAATAAACAATGCATTCCAAGATTCCTTGGCATCATAGTCTTTCAATACCCACAGCTTAAAAGTTTGTAGTATGAACACAAAAGCATTCCAATATTGGAACACCAATAGAGATGTTGCCCCTCAAGCATAATATTTGTTCTGGCAACGGTTACGCTTCTTTTGAGATGCTAAATGAAACCGTAGAACAATTTCCAAAAATTCCAATCCACTGAAATGCCTCACGTACAAATGCCAAAGAATCCATACCAAACAACACATTGGATTTTCCATGAGGATGTTTATCAGTATTTCTCCAGGAGCCACTTTTTAACGGGAGAATTTCATTAGGTACTTCACGACCATCTATGTCAGTGCGAACTTTAAGGATCTTACAGTCACCAGTAGTTGAGTCATAACCTGATCAACAACATCCATCAGCTTTGTATTATTTGATGGCTTCACAACTCTTTCCCCTGCAATTAATTACAACTGTACAACCATCTAATGTTTGTAGTGATTTCAATCAAAAATTAATTTGACTCTTCAATAGAAAATCACGAGAACGAATGTTAACCGCGGTATCATCGAGCGCGGTAACCTTATGTTAGCCCCGGTTAACTATCTTTTTGGCCAAAATTGATCATTCCTAGAAAAATATGTTCCAGCATTTCCATGGCATTCATACATAATGAAGAGGCTAAGGACTTCACCTATTACCCACTCTTGTGACGTACATATATCTTGGAAAAGAACAATGAGACTAGCTAGAGATATAGTTTACTTACCCAGTATATTTCCACGAGTGGTCTGCTATCAATTTTTTGTCCCTTGCAGCTAAATAGTGGACTCTTCACGTCATTTGGCATTAGAACAACAACACACCCAGTATATTCCCACAAGCGGAGTCTCGAGAGGGTGGGTATACACAGACGTTACCCCTACATTTGTGGTGTAGGGAGGTTGTTTCCAATAGACCCTCGCTTCAAGAAAATCGTTTTTCAGGAAAAATGGTATGAAAGAAATGCAATAGTACAAGCTATGATAAAAGAATTGAAGAAGGAAATGGGGCGGGTAAGATGTACGCAGACCTTACCTCTACCTTTGCGGGTAGAAAGGTTGTTCCCGATAGACCCAATTGGAGCATAAGTTAATGCTACCATAATAGGAATACTACTGGTAAGGGAATAGATAAATGCTCCAGATTGCCATATGGCATTGTACTCCAAAAATATTCAAAAACACTCTCCAGGTCTGCCAGGTAAGCAGTATATGTTTCTCAACAAAAAAAAAAAAAAACATCTTTGGTAAATACATCTTGAAACTTAAAAACTGGTGAGCAATAGATAAACTAATAAGAATAAGAGGTTTTAACATGATAACTTAAAAATGAAAAAGAAAAAGTACATCGATCATACATAAGAAACTAATAAGTAAGTGATTTCGGAGAGATCAAGCTTTCTGTAAAAGCGTATCCAACCTGACAGACAGATTGAGGCCATGATACAAATGGTCCGCTGGGTGTCCAAAAGCCCCACCCAGGGCTTTTAACAATCATGCAAAGGAATAGCACTTCACCATTCGCAAACCTATATTTCGGTACGACATTAAGAAACGAAGGATCTTCTATAGCAAACAATGGAATCCAAGATTCCTTGACAGCATACTCTTTCAATGCCCATAACTTAAAAGTCTTCCTCTCCAAATAATAAGTATTAGCATGAATACAAAGCATTCCTTCCAACACTGAAACGCCAAACTTGGTGCGGCCCCTCAAGCTTAACATTTCCTCCGGGAAGGGTATCTCTCCGTACACTTCATTTGAAATATTAAATGAAACCACAAAATAGCTTTCTCTTGAACAACCGACCCAGTGAAATGCCGCATGTACAAATGCCAAAAAATTCATAGCAAGCAACACATTGGAAAAGCCACGAGGATGTTTATCAATTCTTCTCCAGGAGCCACCTTTCAACGCGAGAATTTCAGTAGGTAGGGAGATAAACCTATCTATCTCCTGGTACACATGAAGGATCTTATACTCACCACTGGTTGAGTCATAACCCATTCCAAAACAAGAACCACCATTCGGCTCAAATTCTTGAACAGGAAGTAGTATTGATTCTCTTGTGGAGGGGTTCCACAACAAAAGAGTGGGGCGGTAACCATTCAAATCATCCAGAACCTCGACAACAACAAATCCATCGTAACAGCAACGGATTTTGAATACGGTTGGTCTAGGGCTTAAAGGGCTATCGAGTTTTTGCACATCCTGAACCAGTTGAGGAGACGACAAAGGACAACAATAAAAGGAATATAGTCCATCCTGAAAGGACCTTTGGCTAATAAGAAGCTTTTGGGAATTTTGGCCATTCTTGGTACAATTGAAGTGCTTCATCTTAAAATAAGGATCAGAGATTAATGCCTCCCAAAATTTGGAAACACATTTGAATCGAAGTAGAGACTGGACGGGTAACCTGCTGAGGATCTCCATAATTATTTCCTCTTTCAAGTGTATTGTCGTGGCCTAAATAGGACAAGAAAGAGCGAGCGATCAGACAATTGTGTCAAAGTATTAAGACATTTCAACCAAGAAAGATAAACCTGGAATTGTTTTTTGATTATTACTACTAATAAATTTGAGTACTGAAATTACTCTCAACAGACATAGCCATACCTAGAAGAAATTGAACCAAAAACAGCGAGACTAAATTATTATTATTATTATTATAAGTAAGTAAACACCCAATGATCAACACAACTTATTATCAACCAAATTTGATTTGGAGATGTGATTAAGCTTTTGATTGCAAACAATAATTTGATTAGCCTTTTTTGTTTTCTTCTTCTGTATCTTTGGAGCACAACATTATTTAATCATTCTTGTTTCTCTGCCTTCAATAATCTTTTAAACGAAAAGGAAAAGCTCGTCCTTATTTGGCTTGACAAAAATTTCTAATCTCTAATTTGCTGTTCGATGTGTAGTTGGTTATAACTTATCTTAACATTTGATTCTCCTTTATATTATTAAGCAATATTATGTACAAAATTCCCACACAAAATGACTTATAAAAATATATATTTTAATTAAACCAAGATAATTTGTGTTATATAAGTGTACAACAATTGACAATTTGTATACCTATTGTAGTTCGTCATAAGCACAAATTACGTTAGTACTAATTATAATTTCATATAAATATATTTTCAATATATAGAAAGCAAAACTTTAATTGCTCCTTTAATATTTTAATTTCACATTTTGATGAAATTATTTACTTCAAATTAAATACGGACCAAAACATTTATAAGTTATGTATTCCAATTTTCTAAAGTTATTTATATAAGCGCTCTAAATAGTAATCTATACATAGTTAATGAACTTTTAAGACAAATCATAATTTAAGTTTGCTAGTAACGCAACTTACCCTCCTCGGAATTAACGTGCATCTGGATATGAAAAAAAATCAGCGAGCGCTTGCCCCCGAATTAATTAAAAAATATTTTCAATTTAATAAATTGCAAAATAATATCGATTGCACCAAATAGAAAACAAAGAATATGGAAAATGATTAGGAGGTTTTGATTAGCTTTTTTGAAAAGTAGATCTTAAAAACAAAAAAAATCCCTAACTTTGACTTAAATATCAATAAGATTAGGACCTAAAAGTAATTAATTAAAAAGTTTTTTAAAAAATTTATCTCTAATTTGCTTTGTGTGGTACTACAAATGTCCCTAAGTTTTCCCTTATATATAGTAGTAATTATTATTATTATTATTATAATTATATTGAGTCTTATTTTTATATTATTATATTAGTTAGTGTATTTTACTTGTTCACTTTTGAATTGTCACGTTCTTGAAGAATTAATAAATGAAGTACTCCCTTCATCCTATATTACTTAGCCACATTACTATACTTGATTTAAGAATTAATAATGAAGTACTCCATTCGTCCCATATTACTTAGCCACATTACTAAAAATATATGTCTATTTTTCTATTCTATATTTTTCTTTATTAATATTATTATTGTTATTATTATTAGTATTAGTATTATTATATATAAACGTCCAACGTGGACGAACACAGCAATAATAAGTTGTACAAAAAGTAACTGAAATTGTATTCTATTAACTAACACGTGTACATTTCAGAAGTTGAACATTAATTCTACCTCTTATGTGTTTACTTTTTAAGTCTCCACGGGTCCGCGGTGTCTTAATTATCCATTCACTTCCTTCATTTCGTATATACTCCCTCTGTCTCAATTTAAGTGCCTACGTTTGACTAGGCATGGAGTTTAAGAAATAAAGATAGACTTTTAAATCTTGTGGTTCTAAATTAAAAATTTGTATAATATAATAAAATATCCTTTGAATCTTGTGATTATAAACTTGACATGTAGGATATGTGAATTGTTAACTTACTAAATATAAAAAGAGGCGGACATAACCAAAATAAGACGAATTTTAACAACAATTGAGAAATTAAGGGGAAAATAAGAAAAAAAAAATATGGAGACTCACTAGAGAATTGCAGCATCATTTACAAAATATACAAACTATAAAGACTAACTAAATTAAGTAACCAAATTAATCATATTGGGCCCGTGCATTGCGAAGGCATAGTTTGCTAGTATCTACTATATAGAAATGTGGGTTTGGGGCAGTTCGTCGTCTGTCATGGCAAAATTATTATTATTACTATATAGAAGCATGGGTAAATCGTCGTTAGTCACCTCAAAAAAAAAAAAAAGATTATAAGGTGGGTCCTATATTAAAAATACCAAGCAATATATAAAAAAAAAAAAAAAGGAAAAAAAAATAGACCTCACTATCTCCAAACTCATGTAAAAAAAAAAATGGATCCCATCTTAAAAAAAACCAATGTAAAAAAAAAAATGCACCCCATATTAAAAAATTATACCCTCATTAAGTTAATAATGGTGGATTTATTATCACATGCGTATCAACCCATTAATGGGAGCAAACGAAATTATTGCACAGTAAAAAACATGGACCCCATATTATTGCTTTTTAAAATGAGCTAAACCAAGAATATTTATCAAAAATTAAAAAATAGTAGTTCTTCATTTAAATACAAAATCAAATTTCTACTTTGTTGCGTTTTAAACATGTAAAATTAATTTAATAATTTGAATTAGAATTATCCAAATCAAAATTTGATAACAAAATAATGATTATTGTTTAGGTCCAATCTACATACATTAATAATAGAATATTTTACACCTTTAAATTAATAAAATTAAAATTTAAAATATCAACTGATACTTAAATATTGCTATTGTTTTACCTCAAAGAGAGAAAAATAGTTTCCTTTTAAACAAGTCTTTCTTTTAAAAAATATTAATAGATTTTTGCCAACTTTGTATTCGTAGCAAACACTAATATAATAAATTTTTGGATACAGAGCACAAACTACAATGTTATATTAATCGAGTTTTGAACATAGTGTGTGTGTGTGTGTATATGCATAAAAACAATGCATAGCAATATAATATATATATATATAAATAGTTACTACCCAAACACAACTACATACACATACACATATTATAATTCAAAGTGTATGGTGAATGCTTTGAAAAGATTCTAGTTAAAAATACAATTGCGTTAGATGTATTTTGCATATTTGCCATCTATCTACTATATATATAGAAGAAGAATTTAATTATTCGGGTTCTCTCATGCTTCGTCGTCAATCACCCTTAAAAATAAAAATAAAAATAAAATAAGGTGGGCCTCATGCTAAAAACACCAAGCAATATTAAAAAAAAAAAAAAAAAAGTGGACCCCACCATTTCCAAACTCATGTAAAAAAAAGTGGACCCCATATTAAAAAAATCAAGCAATTAGTGGGAGCAAAAAAAATTATTGTATAGTAAAAAACATGGACCCCATATTATTACTTTTCTTCAAAAGGCAAAGTAGTTAAACCATACAATTTCCTTTCTTTTCTTATATTAGCCTGAGATCTAATCTAGATATTTAACTATTGTATTTGCTATTCCGCCATGTCATTTAGTTGTTATGTTTACTATATAAATATACTTAAAATAAGAAGAATTTAATTATTTTTTCATTTTTATTCTTACTCTAATAAATGTGAAAATAGATTAATGTCGTAAAAGAAAAAATAATATTAACTGGAGATCAAATAATGAGTAAGGTGAATTAGTCAAATTATAATTCTAATTGATGTTTCCTTAAAAAATCGTGCAAAATACAACATGATAAGTAAAATGAGTTAAACCAAGAATATTTACCAAAAATTAAAAAATAGTAGTTCTTCGTTTAAATAGAAATCAAATTTTTAAATTGTTTTATTTTAATCATGTAAAATTAATTTAATAATTTGAATTAAAATTATCCAAATCAAAATTTGATAAAAAAATAATAATTATTGTTTAGGTCCAATCTACATACACTAACAATAGAATATTTTACACCTTTAAACTAATCGAATTAAAATTTAAAATATCAACTGGTGCTTAAATATTACTATTGTTTTATTTCAAAGAGAGGAAAATAGTTTCCTTTTAAACAAGTCTTCTCTTTTAAAAAATATTAATAAATTTTTGTCAACTTTGTATTCGTAGCAAACACTAATATAATAAAGTTTGATACGACTGAATGTGCTTTAGAAAATATCTTTTGTATTATATTAATCGTGTTTTGAATATATATATATATATAATGGATAAAATATGGGTAAGAGACTTGAATATAAATATAGACTTCGTCATCGGGTTAGACTTTATGTTACATAACAATGGAAGTTGCATGATTACAAGAGATGGAGTAATTTTTCTAAAAAAATATTACTCATACACTTGGATGTTGCTCATAAAATACTCAACTAGAATGAAGAAAATGCGGAATCTTACTCCAAACCAAATAAACTGAAAGAAAGAAGAGAGTTGTTGTAAAGATTGTCAAGATAATAATACATGTTTTTCCAAAGCAAAAGAGAAATAAAGAATTTAATTCTAGAAGAAGAAGAAATACTAGACAACGATAATCTAATAGGAAAAAATTATACTTTAATAGACATAGAAACAGAATTATATAATTTTAAAATAGGGATAGAAAGGATAGATAATATAATAAGAATACTAGATGAGATAGAAATTATAGATGAAAAACCTTTAAAACATTGGAACAATAACAAAATTGTATGTAAATTAGACATAATAAATCCAGAATATATAATTAAAACAGCCTCCATAAAAGTAACTAACCAAGATATAGAAGACTTTAAAGTACAAATTTTTACTTTGTATTCTATTTATTAGTTAGCTTTGTTTAACTTATATCCATACATTCCGTGTTATCATTAAGTCTTTTATAATTTATTACCATTCTAGCTTTTCCTCTTACTATCTCACTATGATTTGTTACCATAAATGCGGCAGATCTATGTTTAGAAGAAGCTATAAGCCACTTTAAATTATGTAAAGCTAGAACCGATAATTGGGGATATCGAGTAGAATATATATATATATATATATATAGACGCTTTCGATAAAATATTAGAAGATATACAAGATAGTGATGAAGAAATAGACTCAATAATAAGCCAAAAAGAATTAATGGAATCTAGTGCATCTAGTTCTAGTCCATTTCAAAAAACAACGGAGAACGATACACGAGAGACACGAGCACAGAAATGTACCTAGAAGAAGAGTTTTTAGAACAACAGGAGAACCTATAGACAATATAAACCATCAGGGAAAAGAATGCCTATAGAAGAACCTATTATTCTCTAAGAAGGAGGTAATAAAGGAAAAATATTAAATATAGCACTTCATGATCCACAAAGATGGAATTCGAGAATAGACCTTTGGAAAGGAATAGTAGTAGCGACTATATAAAAACTTATAATGATACGGTGAAACAAAAACTATGTATAAATACTTAGAGATATTTTTAGGAGAATCAGCTAAAGCTCTATGGGAAGCATATAAAGAAGATTTTCCAATGGAATTTCAATACTTAGTATCTATGGGAGCAAATCCATATAATTTTACTAATAAAATACATACTTTAATTACAGGAGAAGATCCAAATAGTGGATTAGTAATACTACAAAGAAATGCTTTAATTAAATTAGAATAGTTAAGTATAAGTAGCTGGTTTCATGTTAAAAAAATTTTAAATGATTATTTTTATTATTGTACAATTAGTGGAAACGCTTTTGACCAAGAACTAGGAAGGAAATTATTTAATAAACTACCAGGAGCTCTAGGAAGAGAAATAGAAGACAGATGGAATAAAAGAGACGGAGTAGTACAAAATCCTAATTTAAATGACAACATAGAAAGTATAGTTAAAGAGACTTTGGAAAGATTTTTCAAAACAAAAGCAGAACAAGACAAGCATATAATCAAGAACTCTAGTCCAGAATTATCTCCAAATCCAAGGATGTCACCCATAGTTCAGAAGAAGGAGATATGGTAAATTTTCAGAATAGTGCATTTCAAGATTCACAAGACCCAAACGACGACGATTCGGGAATGAGTTTTGATTCTATTGCACTACATAATTTAGACACATAAAAATATATATATGTGTGTGTGTGTGAAAAGTAAAATAATCAGACATAAGTAGTGGAGGGAATAGTCATGATAAGACAAAAGACTGAAAGATTCGTTGAACAAAAGCAACGGCTAGAAGACATCTGCAAAAAAAGAGAGCTTTATTAAAACTAACTTTAATAAAGCAGCCACAGTAAATGGACAGATCAGCTAGCAGACAAGTAAATAAAGTTTTCTTTTGAAAAAGTTCACGTGACGATAGGGCCCAAAGAGCACTCGGCTGAACTCAAAATGTTCTTCAACATTTTGAAATCCGGAGTTAAAGTCCGCCAGACGCCTATAAATAGCAGCATTTGTGGAGAAGCAAAGACATCACCAACAAGAGCACCAACCACCTCTCTCTAGAAAACTTCCATATTCCCCTTCTCTTTCATCAAATGCTCCAATCCCTTGCCCAGTCAAAAACCTTTGTATAAACTCCTATTGTAAATTAGTATTAAGTTTTTAATACCTACCCCCTAGTGTGAAGTAGTTTTTGGGGTTCCCCGAAAGGGAAACCTCTTTTTTTTTTTCAAACCATGTAAGTTTATTTATGTTTTCTGTACTAATCTCCCTATTATGTAAATTATTTTGTGATTATTATGTTTAAGTAATTACTTCCTTATCATCATGAATTTGTTATTTTTAGTATATGGTTATTCTCTTAACTTCTTAATAACCTCGGTGGATTAACCTGTAAATGCCTAGGTTTTAAAGAGGCCGTTTTAATGTCCAAATGGTAAAGGACGATGTTGGCGTGTTCTTAGGGTGTGGTTAAAGAAGACTGTTATTAAGAACAAAGGTTAAGAGAAAGAGATGAATGGTATAACAAGATTCGTGACTAGACAGAAGTCCAGATTAAGTTTAAAAAAAAAAAAGTTACTGTTCATTTCTTGTTAAAAAAAAAAGGGAGATAGACAGAAAATTAATTATAACTCCATGATAAGAAGAAATATAGGAGTGAGGAAGTATCGAGTAGGATTGTTAAGAAATTTATTTAAAAACAACATTAATTTTCTGCTTTGTCCTTTGAACTTTTCTTATTGAAAGAAAAAAAAAAGGGAGATAATATATATATATATATATATAAGTGTAAATTTATGTATGTTTATTAGTAATATAAAATATATATATATATATATTATCACTACCCAAACACAATTACATACACATCAATACACTATAATTTAAAGTGTTGAGACGGTGCACAGTACGGGCATACGCCGTCTAGTTATTAGAAAAGAAAGAGGCAGTGGCTCAGGGGTTACAAGGACACGTGCTGGTACAGTATAACTTTTTAAATAAAATGAACAAATTACCTCTGCAATTTCCTTTGTACAATTTCTATTACTTTTGGTACAACAAAATAGAGCTGTTTAATCATTTGCTTTCGTAGGAAGGCTGTTATATCTGCTTTATTATTTGTACATTGACAATTTCAACAAAACTACATTTTGCTAATGTAATCATTACGTGCTTAAGAAAATCATTTCACGTGGGCCTACTGGCCAACTATTTTATATCTTCATTACACTTTTTAGGTTGTCTTGGATTTACATTAAGGGGTAGTTTGGTAGAAGGTATAAGCTGCGATATTTCAGCACTAATTTTTTGTACCATATTTAATAGAAGGTATAAATGTATTTTGGGATAAATTAATACCTTATACCAAACAAAGTATAAAATGCATCCCATGGTATACTTCATTCACAAGTTAGTTTACTCTACATTTTTGCTTATGGATAAGAAACCAATATGTCTTTCTAACTAAGCTCTCACAATTCTCATCCCTTAAGTATTGATTTGAGAGTTCACTGGCTTAAGTTCTTTTCTTGACTGTTTGTTGACTTAATGTATATAGAACTCCAAATTGGTTCAGTTTTTATTTTGATTATTTATCAAAAGTGTCCAGCTAGATGAGTCTTTAAATGTTTCCCTGTGTCTTGGACAAAGCTTGTGAACCATTTCTTTTCCTGTCTAAGTTAAATGTTGATAATGTGATTTGATTAGGTGGTTGTATGCTCATGAGTTTATTCGCCAGTGGTTAAATGAATAGCTAAATGAGGTTATGTCCATTTAGTGCTAATTTTTGGGTTGTGACAAGTAATAATGGATCATTGCATTTAGGTTTCACTTTAATGAAGTTTTCTAGAAAGGACTAGTCTATGCGAAATGGGATTTATTTTCGTCTCTTTATTTTGATGAATGACACTTGCATTCCAATTTTTTTTTTTATGTGAATTAGTTAAGGTTTTACAATCTCAGTGGTATGTATTGACTCATCTTTGCATCTCTTTTTCTAGCTTGCTTAATGGCAAGCCAACTTTCATTTTAGATTTTGTGAATTTAACATTTCCAAAGCCGCCTGATATATTCAAATTACTAAGTTGTTTGATGTCTAAACCTTACCAACTAAAGAAAGAAGCAAGAAATTCTCTGTTACCAATTTATAACAAGAGTAAAAAAAAATATGCATATATCTTGAAGTACTTTTGGTGTTAGCTGTTGAGCTGTTTTGGTTTCCTTTGCCTGGTTGTGGATGGTGATTATAAAAGTCTTGTTTGAGGTTTTGGTCTTGGCTTATTGCTGATGTGTAGATTAGTGTAAAGACTCAATCGACATATTGTTTATCTTGATGTTCCTTTGTGGGTTGAATGGCTAGCATGCTTTAGGATTTGACTACTTTATTGAAAATTTGTTTTCTTTGGGTTAAGTTGAACATGTCAAAATTCTGCTCTCGTTTACTATTTACGTGGTGTCTTTCTTCGGCTATTGCTTTCCTTTCTTGTTTGAAGTTTTAAGTCTTGTAAATCCCCACTTCACTAATCCTTTTCCTTCATTTTATGTATGACCTTTTATCTAAATGCAAAGCCCATAGACGAGAAGCGGATCGTCCAAAAATGGGCTCATCTATATTTTTCTCCTCTACTTTATTTTCCTTTGGTGTTGTATACATTGCAAACATTTTACCTTGTTTTATTTTCTTAACTTAGATGAATCCCAGTAGGAATACGTTCGTAGTTGCGAAAAGATTAATACGCCTTTGATAATCGTTATCATCTACAATATTTATAGTTAAACGAAATGATTTCCCAGGAATATGCCTAAGGCTAAATAACAACAGTTCCCATATTTTTACAAAAAATAAATGATTTCAAGGGAAAAACATTAGCATGTGGGCTGTTTGGAAAAGTTTGAGCCCCAGATGTATTTTCTCTAAGAAGTCACGTTTTTTATATACTATATATAAGCACGGGTTTGTCGTATTTGATTTGTATACATTGCAAACATTATATATATATATATATATTTACCTTGTTTTATTTTTGAGTCTTAACTTAATATGAATCCCAAAGCGGAATTAATATAAGAATTTCGTAGTTGCTTGAATCAAAGATTAAAAGTGTGGTTCTTTATAATCGTATAATATTTCTATCTTTTAACTAATATTTATAGTTAAACGAGAAATGATTTCCCAGGAATATGCCTAAGGCTAAATAACAACAGTTCCCATATTTTTACAAAAAATAAATGATTTCAAGGGAAAAACATAAGCATGTGGGCTGTTTGGAAAAGTTTGAGCCCCAGATGTATTTTCTCTAAGAAGTCACGTTTTTTTTAATTTGCTTTTTTTTTTTTTTTTTTTTTTTTGGTTTCTTGAAGAGATATACTTCCATACAACATTTTTTTAAATGCTTTTCAAGCACAAAACAACTTCCCAGTAGTGTCAATTGAAGTTCTTAATGGAATTATTATCAAGTTAAAACAACTTGCTACCTAGTAATGTGATTGAAAATCACTCATATCTTCGAGTTAAAGCTAAATGAGTTCATTATATATAACGGATTAACTCAAGTTGAGTTATACTTATAATTTGAAAGTCTTAATAAATTTAGTACATATTTAGTTGAAGAGATTCATTCCTTCATAATTAGTCCAATTATAGAATTAATTCATTAATTGAATTAAAGATATAATTGAAACGCTAAAAATAATTTCCAAAGTAAAACGCATCTAAAAGCTCATTTTTCAAATAAAATATATTTCCTTTTTTTTTCTAATTAATTAGCCATGAATGTGCTTCTTTCAAACTTTATACATATGACTAGTTAAACACATTTTACAAACAAGTTATACAAATTTTTAGCCATAAGATGTTAGATCCGTAGGTAAACCACACAAACAACTTCCCGGGCGTCAATTGAAGTTCTTGATGGAATTTTGCCTTAAACAACTTGCTACTAGTAGCAGGATCACCTTGAGGTTAAAGTAAATGAGTTCATTACGGATTAAGAAGTTGAGTTATACTTATAATTCAAAGTCTTAATAAACCGTACATATTGAATTTTGTTTTAAACGTTTTCAAATAAAAATAACCTTTTTCAATTGGTTTTTTCAAATAAAATATATCCTTTTTTTTTCTATTAATTAAATTAATGGTGAACTTTATACTTTATTTTTTCAAACAAGTTATACAAATTTTTAGCCATAAAGTTAGATGAGAAACCACGTTAGGCGGCGTAAAGGCGGACCATAACATATCACGACCACTTCTATGAATTTTGTTTTAAACGTTTTCAAATAAAATTAACCTTTAAAATTGGTTTCTAACCATTCAATAAATTAGGTGACTTTCTATGTTTTCTAACGTTTTGTGGTTAACTTTATTAATTCATCTGAGGTTACTTGTTTAATTATGTATTACTTAAATTATGTGTTTATATATATATATATATATATATATATATTGTCATTGCATGCATATCATAAACTCTGCCACTCCTGACATTTATTTTTCACTTTGTTTGAAAGGCGACTTCGCGGAGCCTATGATCGATCCTTCACTATAAAACCAAATTCATTTCTTTGGAACCGTTGTAAGGCGAGGTTGGTTCGTGGTCGTCCAACAGCACTAACGTTTCAACCCCAGTAGTCCGCTCGGGTACCAAGGTCATTTGTCAAAACCCACTCTAGTGATAACTAGGATAGAGCAAGCCAAATCTCTACTGAACTAGCGCATTCATACCTAGATGAGCTTTGGGTATCTCAGACCTACCTAAGGCTAATTAAGGAGACTACCTTGTGTCAAGACGGTCTATGATCCGAAGACATCGCATCCAATTATGTGTTAAAATTGGAGGATGTATATGCCGAATTGTATGAACCAATGTCCCTCAAGGTTGGGAAATTTTTAGTTTCATTATT
Organism: Lycium ferocissimum; assembly: GCF_029784015.1. Lineage (NCBI taxonomy): Eukaryota > Viridiplantae > Streptophyta > Magnoliopsida > Solanales > Solanaceae > Lycium > Lycium ferocissimum. Next base: position 1,532,436 of record NC_081347.1, read on the forward strand.
TTGTTGAAGAAAGGTTACCATCCGAAAGGTATTCGGAAATGCCAAGAAGTTCAAAAACGAAGGGCCTCCCATGACGGTTTAGTCTAGGATTATACCCCTTTCCCTTATTATGTATCCCCATTTGATATGTTCATAAAGTTGTATAAATTATGGGGGCAATGGAACGTTTACAACGGCATAGACATCCTTCAAAAGTTAGGCCTACCTTTGGCTTAAAAAGGTCACAAGCATGTTAGGACACGTTATATATTGTTTATGTGCTAAGTGCTATGTAAATTGCTTTTTTCCATGTCTATTAGATTTGTATGTTTAAATGCATGTTTTGCTCTAAACATGAATGGTCCATTATTCCATTCCAACAGTCTTAGAACGCCTTTAGGCATATAAAACTCAGAAATTCAAGATTTCATAAAACAGACTCTTCAAAGTCCACCGTCAAGTTCAGCGCTCAAAATTTTACATCTTCAGAGTCCAATAGTTCAAATTTCATCAGAAAAAAACTGCTAGGTCGTTGCCCAATTTAGGTCAGTCATGTCAATCCCAAAATCACTTTCCCGCACCCAATTATTGCCTTAATTACAGGTGCCTTGATCATTTTTGAGATACTCAACCAGCTTAGAGTCAATCCCAATCTTAGAATTACGTTACTTTAAAAAAGGCCAAAGTCATAGATGGACCACTGACTTGTCACGATTTTTCATTTCAGACCCTTAAACGAAACGTTGACCATTTGGACCTTCGAATATAAGATAAACTGTGTCATTTGAACCCCTCGTGCCAGCTGGACACATGCGTGCAGTACAATTGCAGTGACATGGAATAATAGACCAATAAAAATAAGCCATGTCAATAAAAAAAAAAAATTAATTTTAAGAAAAATTAATTTTAAAATCTATTTAAATAATTTAAAAAAAAACTGAAAAACCCAACCCATCCTTTCCGATAGCCCACTTCACCGCCGCTTTCTTTAACTGCGCCCTCAGTTGCCCCCACACTTGTTGCTTCAAAATCTATTTAAATAATTAAAAAAATGGTGCCCTTTTTTGTCGGAGATTTTGTTTAAATAGATTTTGAAGTGGAGCAGCGGTGGAGGCGGCGGCGGCGGCAGCGGCGAAGTGGGCTATCGGAGAGGATGGGTTGGGTTTTTCAATTTTTTTAAATTATTTAAATAGATTTTAAAATAGAGTTTTTGTTAAAATTAATTTTTAATGATTAAAAATTTTTAAAAAAAGAAAAAATTTGGTCTCTCACGCTCTGTTTAAAGCAATGCACTGCACGTGTGTGCCCAACTAGCACGAGGGGTTCAAATGACACAGTTTATCTTATGTTCGAGGGTCCAGATGGTCAACGTTTCAGTTAAGGGGTCTAAATGAAAAATCAGGACAAGTTCAGGGGTCCATCTATGACTTTGGCCTTTCTAAATGCACATTTCAATATTCCTTCTCAGAAGGGCGACTTGTGATGATTCAAATCACATAGTCCACTTCGTTTAAAATCCTGTCAGCCAAATCTCAAAGTTAGTCAAATGGTCAAAATCATATCCATTTTGTTTACCCCTTAGGTCATTCTCTATAAGTCCTCCATTTACTCGAATTTTGCACTACTCCGTTTTAAGCAAAATATGTGTTACTTTCTTTATTTGTTATTTTGATTTACCATTATAACTGATAGACTAATACTTTTACCTTTTGAGTTTTTCTTTTTGCTTAGAGAGGCTGATTTGTATTGGTAATCAAACTTGCTCACTTCAAGAGATCGAAGCGAAGCAGTTTCAAGTACTTGAAACAAGTTGACCTGTGCTAGAAAAGGAACTGGCAGAACATCCTTATTTTAGCCTCTCTCGAGCAAAGAAAGTTACAACAGACTCATCATTTCCTACTTGGGCTATCACAAAGACTCATTCTAACGGCTTAAACACACGATTCATTAAATCCATGAATGCTGCAGGCGCATTAGTCAACCCAAAAGACATGACTAGAAACTCAAAGTGCCCATAACGCGTACGGAAAGCAGTTTTCGGGATATCCTCCTCCTTTATCTTCAACTGATGATACCCAGACCTCAAGTTAATCTTTGAAAAGAACTTAGCACCCTGAAGTTGGTCAAACAAATCATCTATTCTACGCAAGGGATACTTATTCTTAATGGTCACTTTATTAAGCTGACGGTAGTCAACACACATTCTAAAGGACCCATCCTTCTTCCTAACAAACAAGTACGAGCACCCCAAGGTGAGGAACTTGGTCGGATGAAATCCTTATCCAACAAGTCCTTGATTGATCCTTTAATTCCCTTAGCTCATTTGGAGCCATACGATAAGGTGGAATAGAAATAGGTTGGGTGTCGGGATAACATCAATTCCAAAATCAATAACTTTATCGGGAGGAATACCGGGGAAGATCTTCGGGAAATACTTTGGGATACTCGCTGTTGTGGGAACGGATGCAAATTCGGTACTACGGCTTTTGTATCATTGACAACAACGAATGGTAAATACACCCCTTAGTAATCATTTTATGAGCCTTAAGATAGGAAATAAATCTACCCCTTGGCTTAGCAATTTCACCCTCCCACACAATAACAGGCTCATCGGGAAAGGCAAAACGAACTAACTTATGGCGACAATCCACATTAGCATAACACGTAGACAAGCAGTCCATTCCCATAATTACATCAAAATCCACCATTTCAAGTTCATACAAATCAGCCACGGTCTCACGTCCCTTAATCACAATAACACAAGTTCTATATACCCTAGAAGCAACAACAGGAGCACCAGAAGGTGTATCAACAGCAAAAGGTTCCAACAAAGGTTCGAGTTTCATACCCATATCAAGAGAAAAATAAGGAGTCACATAGGATAAATTTGAACCGGATCAATCAATGAGTAAGCATTATGAGAACAGATGGTAAGGATACCTGTAACCACAGCGTCAGAAGCCTTAGCTTCCTCCCTACGAGTCAACCCATAAAGTCGAGCTGTCCCTCCACCAGAAGTACTAGCAACTTCCTTTCCTTTGCCATTATTACGAGCATTCTGATAATTATTAATAGCATTACCAGCAGGCGGATTTTTAGCAGATGCAGAAGCAAGCGAATCATTCTTTTGGTTATTCATAGCGACCATCTCACGTAACCACTTTTTGCGGTCCTCTTAAGATGCCCCACTAATACCGCGGTGATGACGGATACGATCCTTCCGTGCGGAGAGACGACTACTTCCTGCGCGAAAACTTACCATTATTATTATTATTATTATTATTATTATTATTATTATTATTATTATTATTATTATTATTATTATTTTCCGGCACTTGCCTACCAGAAACGCACACTAGCATGGGAATAAGCGCCGGAGTCGAGGGTGCAAAATACCTTTTACTCGCCTTACTATAATTTATTACCACTAAAACCACCCCCGATCGGGACTTAACGTTCGATCTTGATCCACCCTCTCTTCATTTTTTCAACTCTCTTGTTGTTCGACAAACCCAGAGATGAGAAAGTGCAAGTAGGAGGCATAGCGACGACGATATGCGGATTTGATACGTGATACCAAGCCTTTCACAAAACGAGTCAACTTATGCTTTTCAGTCGGGATCATGTATAAAGCATACCTTGACAGACGGGTGAACTCCAAACCATACTCACGAACAGACTTGTTACCTTGCTCTAGCTTTTCAAACTTCGTGGCCATAGCAATTCTTTCCTCGTCGGGACAAGAACCTTTCCGCGAATGCCTCTTCAAATTCGGCCCATGTCGGAGCTAAAGCGAGGGCGTCACCCCCTCTCGCATTCCCACATCTCAAACCATACGTGAGCAACGTCCTTCAACCCGATAAGAAGCGAAGCCTCGCGACCTCGAAATCCCGGGCATCCATTGCCCTCGGTGCCTTGAAGGTCTCATCTAAAAAGTGTTGGGGGTCATCCATCTCTCGTGACCCAAAGAACTCGGTGACTTCAAGTCGGGAATTGCTTGAGTACGCACTCCATCGTGAGTCCCACACCTCCACGCCGGCGAGCAACAACCATGCGCAATCAACATTCGAATAGCCGTTTGTATAGTACCAATCTCGGGTACACACATGTGAACAACAACGGGAAGCGGCCCGTGCGGGGGTGGTGCTTGATTTCCAACATCATTTCTATTACCAGCATTCGCGCCCCCAAGATTTTGATTAACTTTCGCGGGACGTCCTCGTTTACCATTTTTGGATCGCGTCAGAGAGGCACGAATTAACGAGCGAATTAGAACGATCCTAAAAAGGACTTTAAGCTCTACAGCACAATCTAGAATCAAGAAGAATAGGAAACACCTACAAATGTCTTGGTTGTCTTTCGATCATGCAGGCGATTAGGCTGCATAAGGAAGACTCCACTAGACACAGATCTATAGACACAGAAACATCCTAGGACACATATAAACTTAGGCTCTGATACCAAGCTTGTCACGCCCCAAAACCCACCCTAGACGTGACTGGCATCCGAAGTCATGAACAACATCGGAAGAACCTAAACGATACAATAATAACACTTGAACCCGCCAGGTTCAACATTCGCCTCCAACATTTTATAAAATAAAGGTAAACAAATCATGAATATATGAACTAAATCAGCGGAAGTCTTTAATATCATAAAAGTTAGTCAAAACGTGACAAATGCCCAAGAGTTAAACAAAACACAATAACTACCCACAAGAATGTATACTATGGAGCTTCTAGGATAAAGAGGTAATGGTTTGACTCATCGGGACGCAGCCCGAAAACTAATAATAAATGAACAGAATAATAGGTGTCCCACGAATGAACGTGTGGGCTCACCAAATCGATGGCAATGACAGTCCTTCCTAAGCGCAAGTATCAAGAACACCTTTCTTTTCGTTACCTAACATACCATCAAAAACAACAATGGTATGCCTGAGTACTTCGTACTCAGTGAGTGTCTCGGGGACAACAAGTAATATGAACATAAATTATAATAATACATAAAGAAATCAGTCTAGAAAAGATAGTATAAAAAAACAGTTATTCCACTTTGTGATTCTTAATATCATTTGTTAAACAGTTTACAAGCCATTCAAAATCCCAATTCCTTTCAATTATGCTTTCCAAATTGATCATGATTGTCAACAACAGTTCCATAAGAGAATAAGAATATCACACATGCCAATACAGGCCCAAGAATCAATCACATCGAAGGGATGACCGTAGAGGTTCCCTAAACACTGCGCAATACATCAAACTATGGATTCACGGTGGCTACTCTTCCTCCCGAATAGTAAGGCCATTAATACACCCCAGGTAGCAAACCCGGAAGTGGCCATTCTTCCTCCCGAATGGCAAGGCAATTAATACACTAGGATCCATAGTGGCTACTCTTCCTCCTGAATAGCAAGGAAAACATAACAACAAGGTCCATGGCATAGAAGCCGATTCATAATTTATCTCAAAGTAGTCACACCATCAATAACCTTAAAGTTCATTATGCCATATCGAAAGAATAAGTCATTCCAGTCAATGTTTTGAAAACGTATAACTCCTTTACAAAAGATTTCCATGTCTCAATTCATCAATAAGAATGTCATTACCAACTCTTAACCATAATTATTAAGCATCTCTCATAGAGGAAAACATTCATAATATCTTATACATATATAGGGTTTGTTACAATCTAGGTTTAATGTGGGTTTGTCCCCTCACACACATTAACCACTATTTAGACATGAATTAGAGTTCAAGAAACATAAAAAGATTACTTTTCCTTTCATTCATCAAAGAACCTTGAATAAAATTTATACCTCCAACAATAGGTTCACAAGTGATTTTCATTCAAAATAAGTTTTCAAAAAGAGAGACATACAAATCACCTTTGTAGTCAAAAAATAATTTTTAAAAGAGACATACCTTATTATGTTAAACAAAGTTTAACAATTCACTTTCCTAATGAAGAACACCCAAACCCTAGCTTGAATCACTTTAGGAAGAATTATGCTGCAAACTCTAGGTTTTGATCACAAGAATCAAAGAATCATTGTAAGAATCATGGGTTTGATGTTAGAATAGATTAGTAATATTAAGTGTGTTCTTACCTTTGATTTGAAGACTTGGAGAGATGATTTTCGTGCTTAGGGTTTGGAAGGATAAAAAAGAATGGGAACAAAATAAGACCATACTCATTTTAAACCTAATTTTCTGCCAGAAACGGAGAAAATACGGCCTACAAAGTACGTCCCATACTTGTAGCCCATATTTAGGCTGCCAAGACTAGTGAAGAACGGAAGATGTACGTCCAAAAAGATGTCCCGTACTTTAAAGTACGGCCCGTACTTTCCGGGCGTACTTTGGGTGAATTCACCAGCTTTTGTGCCCTTCAGTAAAATGGACATAACTTTTTGTACATAGCTTTGCTCGGGCTGGGCGACCTACCGTTGGAAAGATATTTCAAAGATCTACAACTTTCATCAGGAAGTTTTTCCAAATTCGCAACACATTTTCATGAAAATCTCCCAGAAGATAGACCTACCAAAACTTAGGCGAAGTTAAGAGCCCTTAAGAACTTCAATTGTTGGTTTGACTTCAAAACGACCATCTTCCACCCGAATCCATCAAAAATGGATTCATATAGATATAATATCATGTTAACACTAGATTTTTACACATTCACACCTAACTCGGATTTACGGGATGTTACAGCACCTTTCATCACCATCCACCAGACCTATGACCACAACACTAATATTGGAGAGCCATACCAAAGAATAAAACAGGAAAAATTGAATGAAAAGGAGAGAAAATTCTGGTCTTCTTTGTCGGAACCTCGTTGGAGAATCACTATCCAAACACTTACGAAAAGGAGAGAAAATTCTGGTCTATCTTTGTCGGAACCTCGTCGGAGAATCACTATCCAAACACTTTGAAGATTGGTGTAAAAATCCAGATTTAGCATTTAATTTTGTTGGTTAATTTTTAATTAAAATGAAGGTAGTCGTGTATTTGTGCTGAAATTCTTGATTAAAACCTACCCCACTCCTCTTAGGACTACTACTGGTGCTCCGACGAACTCCAATTTCGAAGCTGAGGATGACAAACCACAACCCCCTCCCCCCGTTACACATCTTCTATGGGTTTACCAGACTTGACCGGAACTATTACGATACACTTTTACACTTGTGTATAAAAGCGTACCAATAACGTGGCTCTTTCTTTGAAAACAGAATCGCCACCTAATTTTTACGAAATTAGGAAACCATTTCGAAAAAAGGTATTTTTACAAAAAACCTTTATTTTAGTACCAAAGAAAGGGTAAGGGTTCTGATGATTTCCCGAGGAAGGTATTAAGCATTTGGGGAAATTCGCAAACGCGGTTACCAGTGGATTGAAACACTTTTTGGCCAAAGTATGATTTGTGCAGGGGCGATTTTAGGTGCAAAAAATGAAGCACGTGAACACATGGTCTTGCTGTAACACTGGGTATTTTATGTATATATTTTTTAAAATTAGTATAATACTATATGCTGGAACACATGCTTCAAAAAAACTAAATGGTGCACTTGGTTGAAGGTTGAGTTATATACCTAGAGGTCTAGGGATGAAGCCCTACTTAATACACCACTTAATACTTTGTTCTATGCCATTTTTCTTCTTTTTTTTACTTTGTTCATACAACAATGCAATCACTCAAGAGATTGCTATTCTGTATTAAGGATAAAGAATATTTTATGGTGAATCAGATGGTTAAATATCCTAGAGTGAGAACTTTGAAAATGGGGCCAAAAGACATGTAAACAAGTGGCTTGTGCATCTATTGTTTTGCCTATTTTATGGCAGATATGATCATAAAGTTTTTTCCGCTAATGAAATGCAATTTAATTTAAGATAATTCACTTCACAAAGGGACTGATCATGATGACTAAATCCCATAATATTTTTGATGAAAAGTAAATAAAGCATGAATGAGAGGGGAGTTCCAAAATATAATATCCAATCCAGGTAAACTATGTGAATCCTAGATCGTTCCATAATTTGCTAGAATGTGTCACTTTGTTAGCTTCCGTACGAGTGTAGTTATCAGTGAGCGTTCATCACCTCAAGAAGAAACCCCCAATCATTCAACATGTATGAATAAAATACATTTTGTGAAGGTGAGACGATTAAATTTTTCAAAACCTGAGAGTATATTTTCATCATCAACGTATACAAATTCGTAGTGAAAATCACTTCTAATTCTTTGAATAGTGCAATCAGTTCAGCATAAAATACCGAATTCGATAAAATGTGGCAGGAAAACCCCTCTTTCCATTCCCCATTGGAGTCTCTAATAAGTGATAACTATCTTTTGTAACTCCAAAATTTCTTATTTTGGGCTAGTAAATTCTCAAGAACCTCTTCACCAGAGACATCACCGGGGACAATTAAAGCTACTCCTAGGCCAATAATAAAAATATCTTTGTATTTGATTTTTATTATGTGATGACAGGTTAGTTATCATTTTTATCATATTACCAATTATAGTAATACAAGATTTATCTGTAATTTTCTAACAAGTGACCTGATTATATAAGCAATTTTTAGCACATTCAACACATACAAGATTTATCTTTCTTTTGTTTATATTTTTATTAAACTTTAAACCAATAGAAAAAATACAAGAAAAAAAGAAAAGAAAATTAAGCTCCACCTGTGACACTACCATTAAAAATCTCAATAGTGTCACCTTGACAAACATGATGCCATCTAAATGAACGATCATCATCCATCACATTTTGTTTATAAATAAAAAAATACCCTTCTTGTGGAAGCTCTAATTCCAATTTTTGGTTCAATTTTTGCAACTCTTTCTTCAAGTATCCCACATTGTCTGACGGATTAACTTCGATCGGAATTTTCTTCGTACCACATTTCGACAAAACCATAATCCTTAATTTCTTCGGTCCGTTCCCATTATTATTCACTGATGATCCCGAAGAAGTTGTTGTTGTTGTTGTTGCTGCAGATGCAATAATACTAGGCCTAACACTAACATTAATTTCAGAATTATCTGAAAGTCCATAATCTTGAAGGCTCTGATGATCAATCAATTCGATTCCATTTGCATGCATGACTAATTTACTCACATGCACACCTTCCATCTCGTGAATTCTCTCTTTTACCCTTCTAACACTATCCGTAACGTCTACCTCTAAGGTGACACTTATTTTGGATGTTGGCATTTTGAGGAGCAGTTGAATTTTCCTCGTAGGAGACAATGCCTGTTCCTCCTTGATCCCATTATTCTTGTCAGGTTCGGATTCTACGACGAGTTGAATATGAGAACGGTCGAGGATGTCAGAATAATGAACATTCAGGTGGTCGTCTAGGACATTACCTTTGAAGATTAAGGTTTGTTTTGGAATAGGAATACCTTGATCTCTTTGGATTTTGTCTTTGATCTCTAAAATAGTGTCAAAATAGCCAACTTCAATTGCAAATGGCCTTCCTTTTGTTGGTTGAAAGAACACATCCATTTACACGTTTAGTGTAACTTGTTCAGTCTAAATTTAGTCAAAAATAAAACTTTCACAGTTTAAATTAATACAAATAGGTTACCCTAAATATAGGTGAAGGAAGATTCAAGAAGATTTGGTTTTGCTACTAAATCTATGGATAGTTACAACAATATCCGATATTGCATGAGCAGTCATTTGTTTTTTTTCACATTCTTTAATTTCTTTTTTCTTTTTACAAGATCAGTTGTGTAATCTCATATTTAATTTCTTTAATTTTTTGACAAGATAGTTGTGATTCAACATTTAATAAAATATTCAGCATTTTAAGAATGTCATTAATTCATTAGCATACAAATGGACAAGTTGCTATTTGGGATTGATTACTCATGGATAATATTTGTACCCGATATTTACACCAACCTAATGAATACACAACACATGTCTTATATCCCTTGTTATTACTAAATCATACACAACACATGTCTTATATCCCTTGTTATTACTAAATCATACTCCCTTCATCCCAATTCATGTGGCAGTGTTTGGATTTCGAAAAACAAGTTTTTCCTTGACATCAATTTATTCACATGCCTTTCAAATATTTTGAATTGTTAACTAATGTAACTTATATTACTTTTTACGTATAAATTTTGTTGCAAAAAACTAAAGATTCTATGTTCGAACTCACGATCTAAATATAGAATTGACTCTCGAAAATTAAAACTATGACACATAAATTGAGACAAAAGGAGTAGTTAATTAATACACGCTATCTAAATTTATCACTTAATCATGATAAATTAGTATGATATAATAGGGGTGACTCAAGGGGAGGCTAGTAAAGCCTTTGCTTTAGGCCTCCAAAATTTATCAATAATATATGATTTTATTTTCACTTTGATAATGTTGAAGTTTTTAGACAAATTAAAATGAGTAAGTAAAAAAATCATTATTTAAAATGGAAAGAAAAAAAGACTTAATACTTGTTAACATTATAATGTATTTCAAACACATGACTAACATCTTATCAACTTAAATTAATTCTTACAATATAATTAATAATAATTATAATATTATGTGAAGTTAAATACTTTATTTCTTTTAATAATACTACAGTACTAAAAAGAACAAGTATGATAAAAAGCCTCTTACTAAAATCCAGCTTTAGACCACTAATTTTAGTGAATCAACATTAAGTATAATATAGTTATCGGGTGCGGATAATTAAGTTTTTACAGGTGAATGTGATGACAGTATCCATTGGCTTGTGGTCCATTCCTGTCATTCAACAAAAACTTATCTTTAATTTCTTCGGTCCATTCCCGTCATTCACCGACGATCCCCAAAAGACTTTTTTTTGCGCGGATTGCCCTTCATTTGGGGTACTCTTTAATTTTTGCTTGGCAATTGGTGATCTTTAAATTTTGTCATTCGTTTAATATCCGGAGGTTGTGGGTTCGAACCCCAACTCAGTAAAAAAAAAATAAAAAATCACAAGGCAGAATTTCGCGAGGCAGAATTTCTGCCTGAAGGGCAAAATTTAAAGACCACCATTTTGAGGGGTAAAAATTAAAGACCACCCCAGCGAAGGGCAATCCTGCAAATTGCCCTCCCGTAGAAGTAGTTGTTATGGTTGCAGACACAATAATACTAGGCCTGATACTAATATCGATTTCAGAATTATTTGAAATCGTTCAATTTGATTGCATTCGCATGCATGACTAATTTACTCACTTGTACGCTTTCCATCTCATGAATTCTCTCTTTTACCCTTTGAGCACTATTCGTAATGTCCACCCTAAGCAGAGGCAGAGCTAGGTAGGCTCCAGGAGGTTCATTTAAACCCCCTCGGCGAAAAATTACAATGTATATACAAGATTAATTTTTTTAATTTTTTTTTAATTTTTTATGTATATATAGTAGATGTTGAACCCCGTTGGCTTCTTCGTGTATTTACTTCTTCATATTTTGGAACCCCCTAGATGAAAATCCTGGCTCTGCCACTGCCATAAGGCGACGCCCAGTTTTGATGTCGGCATCTTGAGGAGGAGTTGGATTTTCCTTGCCGGAGACGACGAATATTCTGTCTCGATGATGTTATTCTTGTCCGCAAGGCCGGCTAAAGGGCCAAGCTGCTGAAGCAAAGGCTTTAGGCCTCCACATTTTGGAGGCCCCATTTTTTTATTAGTGGTACTAAGTTTTATGATTAAGTTCTTAAGAAAAATATTGAATATTGTAAGATAAAATGATATACAAGCTCTTCAGAAAGGAAATAAAACTGTTTAGCAATGTAACAAGTAATCACGGTTAGACAATATTACATTCTCTCATGAATAATCCTCTTTCTCTGATTTACTTTCTCATAATTTTTATTTTTCTTCTTCTTCCTACTAAGCTATCTGTTGTCTCAAAGAGTTTAAGTTTTTATACTAAATATTTTTATCATAAAAACATCCAAAGAATATTTATAGATAAACCTGCTTAAAATATAGCAAATTGAAGTTATAAAAGTTTATTTTTATACTAAATTACCAACTTCTAAAATCATGCCCTGTTGACCGAGCTTTCTATTGCCTTTCTTTCTTTTTTTTTTTTTTTTTTTTTTTTTTTTAATTTCACATTTGTTGTCTTTTTATACTTTTCTCCATAAGTGTATTCTTTTTTATTACATGCTAAAATTCAAATATAGCAACTAGAAAATATCAATCAAGTCACTCAAAACTCAAAAAAGAAGGACGTGAAAAAATGAAATTTGTATACAATCTCAAAAAGGAGCTCTTTATCTTATATCTCAAGAAAGATTAAATGAATCGGTGATATTGTTAACAGGAAAACAACTATTAGAGGAAACCGGTTATTAAACAATATTACTTAATATAATTTAAGAAATGTCAAAGATTTTTTAAATTTTATAGAAAGAAGCTTAAGGCCTCTTAATATAATGTGGCTTTAGGCCACTAAATATGTTGAGCCGCCCCCGCTTGTCGGGTTCGGATCCTACGATAATGAACGTTCGGAATGGTCGTCAAGGATTATAGGTTTGGCCTTTGAAGATTAAGATTTGTTTTGGTATAGGATGTCTTGATCTCCAAATCTCTGGAGTATCTAATTATGTTATACTTTTATTCTTTATCTCTTTAATCTTGGTAGAATATAGATTAAAACAAAAAAATATTTTAGTTAAATCACTGAGATCCTCTCATATCTTTATTGCAGTAATTTATCTCAATGGAGAATAACCATTTTAGTTAAATCATTGAGATCCTCTCGTATCTTTATTGCAGTAATTTATCTCAATGGAGAATAACCGTTGCTAACATATTCTTCCCCACTAAATCTAAGTTTGAAACTTAATGAACAATAACGCTAAATGCATCGGAAGCAGGAAGAGTAGTAGTCTACTTGGATTTTTATAAAAGTTTAGACTTTATGTGGTACAAAAACTATAATCTACTTGGATATTTATAAATTAGATTGAGCAATATAATTTTCTATATCACACTTTAAATTGTGAGCTAAAAATTAAATAAAATTGGGTTTAGTAAAATAATTCATGTGAGAATGGTTACGAAATCAAACTGTTTAATATTATACAAGTACCATTACCAAATAATAAGCAACTACTAATAAATTAGAAAATTGCCAACAAAAAAAAAAAAAAAAAAAAAAACTGAAGATGATTTTTAAAGGATTAAATTGAAACAAACATCTAATTTTGGTAACAAAAATAAAGAACATATAAATAGAGGCTAAACCGGGCGGAGCTAAACAAGCCTAAATGAGGCATGGCAGGGCTAAATCTAAATGAGACAGATAGTTAAACGGGGCAGGGCAGGACAAAACCTTAGTAGGGGAAGAGGGGAAGACTTAACCCGCCCCACCTCGCCCTATTGCCATCTCTATGCATGAGCAATCATTTTTTTTTTTTTTCACATTCTTTAAATTGGTTTTCTTTTTTGTTAAAATACAATATTTCGTTCCTAGCATATTTAATTTCTTTACTTTTGTGAAAAGATAATTGTGATTGAAAGTTTAATAAAATATTCCGCATTTTAAGAATGTCCTTAATTCATTAGCACACAAATGGACAAGTTGATATATGCAATTTTACATAGGTCAAAAAGATTTGCCTTTTTTAAAAATAAAATAAAATAAAATAAAATTGTCTTCTCAATTATTACTCAAATTCAAAAGCGAGTACATCGGAAATAAAGGATGGTGGGACAGACCCCCATTCCACCGAATTCCAGACATGAAAACAGTCGTCCTAGCTAAAACATGAGCAGCTTGATTAGATGATTTCTAACTAGAGAAACAGGCAAGACACTAATTGAAAACCATGCAATTATACATAGGTAAAAAACTTATTTGTATACTTCTTTTTTTCCTCTTTACCTTTTTGACAAGATTAATAAATATGTAGCATTTTAAGAATGTCATTAATACATTAGCATAGAAGCGGACAGGTTGATACCTGAAATTATTAATGGGCAAAAGCTTAGCTGCACATGGTGTTAATTTCTTCATTTTTGGACAAAATAATTGTGATTCAACATTTTAAGTTATGTAATTCATTAGCATACAAATGGACCAGTTGATACATCCGATTATATACGGGTAAAACCTAATATGTACCATGTGTTTACACAATAAATACATGTCACGCTCGTCTTCATGTACATTGTTGTCACTAAATCATAGTGAATTAATAGACATTTTTACCTTAATTCGCAATTTATCCCTTAACCGTGATAAATTAGCATAATTTAATGTAAATACCGAGCACAAATAAGTTTTTAGAGGACGTTATCCATTGGCTTGTGGTATTTATAAAAAGATGAAGTTTAATTATATGACATGATTAATTCTCTATATTTGCTCCGCCTTATTCGACCCCATTTCATTTCAATGCTTAAATATTTTCTCTTCTAAGATAAATTAAATTAAATTTCGGATTTTTAGACTAGACATCTTTAAATTAAATCTTATACTTATTACCTCATCAACATACAAATCGTCATTACTAAAAATGCTCCTGGCAAGTTTATGAATTTGTTAGAGCCTCACATATATTTTCTTTAACAGTTCATTATTAATAACAACCTTTTTACAAACAAACAAACAAACAAAAAAAAAAAAAAAAAAAAAAAAGAATAACCAAGAGTTACTACTCAAATAATTGTTGAGGAATATATGTAATGATTTTTTAAACGTGCAGTGCTGCTATTTTATTATAGATCGGGATAACAATATTTGGTGTCCTAATTATCGGTAAATTATAATCTTGATCATCGTGTTTCATGACTAAGTACATTTAACCTCCAATTAGTTAAAATGTGTATTTTTATCTCATTATATTCAAAATGTGTTAAATTTAGATTGTTTGAAGAACTAAATCACCTTCATATATAGAGAAACAATACAAACTTAACATAACACATGAATACTTAAATGATGTAATGACTGATAATTCTTTAAATTTGCGAAGATTTACAAGCAGAGGAATAAATCTATTGATTTGGTGTAAAAACTCGTGTGGATAAGTTTGCACCTTCCCACCCCACCCAACAAATTGGAGGATCTAATATCTATTGGGGATCCAACAAGTTCTTCTTGTGAAATATATACACTTAAAGGCAGACCCCCATTTTTTTTTTAAACATGCCATATGTTTATAGATTTTTTTTACTCCGGTGTTCAGTATCTCACTTTGGCGCTGATTAATTCGAATTTACGTTGAAAAGTTTCATTTGGAGGTAAAACGCTCTCCACCACGACCATAGGCGAATGCACTCCAAAAATTCAAACCCAAGATTCCTTACTAATAATGATGAGTACTTGCCACTTCACCGAACCTTTGTTGGTTCCATATGTCTATAGTTCATTAGCCTGAAATATTAAAAGCAAAGCATGTGAATGTACAAAAGCAAGCACTACCAGAACTTAGTGGAAGAATTTATACCTAATTATTATTTAATTAAAAAAATTAATTAAGAGCCTTGCCTTACAATAACTTATCTTCATCAAAGCAAAACCTGTATTTAACTTAGTATAATAAGTTTTGGATCAGTACCATCTATTTAAAAAAAAATTAAAGAACAAAGAAACTAGAATAATTTACTTAAGTGGATTTGCTTTTCGAGGTGGTGGGCAACAGATGAGTGAGTACATTAATAAATCTTAATTAGCTGTAGTACGTCAAAGTGGCCACTTAATCGAAGTTTAGTTCGAATTTAATTTTTTTTTCCCTTAAATTCATTTATTTATATAATCTCACGAGAAGCAAGCTCAACGAGATATTTTTATTTATTTTATTCTCACCAAAAGAAACTGCCTCGAGCCACGTGCCAAGCGGCGGGCAACGTGCAGCTGTCGGTAATTTTTGGGATTAAGGCTAAACTCTATTTTTAATCTGTGATTAGTGTGTTGGGTGTTACGGAGTCACGTGTAAGTCTTGTGATAGACTTAGGGAACAAATAATTTTTTATAAAAAAATTATTTTCACATTAAAATTTTTAAAACTAACCTAGGATGTGGGGTTTAAGGTTAGGCTAAATATTAAAAGTGTTCTTGGGGATATCAAGTCATGGAGATTGGTGAAAATAGCACTGGATCAGATCATGGGTTTGCTCAAAGATCAGAATAATGAATTGGAAAAATTGGCAAAAGATACTATATGTATATTGTATATTATCTGATATTGTAGACATGAAAATTTCATTCAATCAAATTTATACAAAATTAAGTTGAACCAAACTTGTTCAAGATCAACTCGAGGTTGCCCGACTTTTTGATATGAAGGTTACAACATCTTTCATTCAAGAAACACCTTAGTTCGTTCCTTGAATAAAGATAAATAATTTGAAGAGAAGAATCAAGGGATACACAAAGTTGTCACATTTTACAGAAGAAAAATTGTCACATTTTATAAGATGCTCTTTCTTTTATAGTCGGTCCCAAAATTTTATATATCTAAGAATTCTTTAACTTTATATTCTATTCTTAATGACATACATTTTGTAATGATAAAAATATTATAGTAAGCATTTTTAAAACGAAATATTCTAAAGGTACTTTTGTTGCATGCCAAGAATCTCTCCTTTTTCTTTTTTATCTTCATCGTGTTCCCCAATCAAAGAAGTTTATCAAGTTCAAAGGGTACTGAAATTACAAAATAATTTTTATTTCATTAAATCAAATAAAAATAACTTACATGTAACTAATCTAAGTGAAATTAAAAATCTTGAAAATAAAGTAGACAATCTGCTACACCACATTAAATTGTAGATAACTACGTATAACTGTCTTAAGAAAATCTGTGAATGAATGAAATTAGATATGTTATGGTAATTAGAGACATGGGGGACATGAAGACTGGTAACCTGAGTTACATCTCTTTTTGTGAAACCCTTAAAAGTGGGCACAGATTGAGAGAGAAAAGTGGAAGACAGATTGAGAATCTTTGTGGGACTAACAACATGAATGGACTTGTAATATAAAATCTCATAAACTGTTTTGCTTCCTTCAAAGTTATTTCTATTTTCTTTTGATGAGTTTAACTTTAATTTATGCACGTTCGAACAGCCTTCTTACCAACGTTTTTTTTTTTTTTTTTTGATGAAATATAAACATCCGAGTTCCAGCTTTGCTTGCGTCTTCACCGGAGTCATCTTGTGTGTTATAATCTTTGCATATATTGGCTGAGATCATTATCCGTGAATTCATTCAGTTAATTCTAGGGAGGCTACTCTTCGTTTTTGTCGACAAGCCGCATTCCCTCATTCCACTCGTCTAACCCTCTAACCTTTTACAAGTAATATAAATAAAAAGTGAAATTAGTAACGTATAGTATTTTTTTTTTATATTGTCAGTATATATAAATATAAATCCTTTCTAGAAACAAATCCAAAATGTTAACAAACATACAATCCGAGTTCTGTCATGTTTCATATACTATAACCAAATGTTGTACTTTTTTTTCTGTTCTGTCATGTTTCATATTCTATAAGCAAATGTTGTACTTTTTTTTTTTTCCCTTATTCTTTACTAAACTCTACACCCACTATAACCATCTTTACTCTGACCCTCTGATGTCCCACCATTGTCCTTAGCTTTCCCATAATTTAAATTAGTATAAACAATAAAAAAGAAGACACCTACAACTCCACTCTTCAATTCCCCAAAGTTCCCCTTTTCCATGTATACTTTGAAGTGGCCCTTAGAAATTAAACAGCACCATATTTTGTCCTTGATGAAGTCCTATCACTAGCTAGTTTTATTACCACTACAAGTCAACAACAAGAAGAAGCTGGTTAGTTTGATTTCTTGTGCTGTTCTTCTAATTTGTGTTTATGTTGCTCGGATTATTCAGAAATGTCAACAGGGGTGTGTTATATCCTCCAAAAGTAGAATTTTTTGAGGATTCAATATGGTTGCAGCAATGGAGAGTTCTGGCAACATAGGTTTTTGTGGCTTAGTTTTACTAATAAACTAGCTTTGTGTTAATTACCTTATGTATTCTTCATTAATCCTTTGTTTCAAATCTTGAAATAAAATTGTTTCCTCTTGTATGGAGGTTAATTAAGTTCATAAAAAGGAAAATGTTTCATTATCCTATGCAATTTTCTTGCAGCTGTTTCCTCTTGTATGGAGGTTAATTAAGTTCATAAAAAGGAAAATGTTTCATTATCCTATGCAATTTTCTTGCCCCTGGAAATATAAAAAAATGGATGTCTCTTGATTATTGGAGTTATATACTTTTGTGGAAGTTAGTTATACTAAGAATTTCTTTAGCCTTTTTAGCCTTTGTGGAACAAAGATCTAATATCAACAAGAGTTGTGTTTTGTTGTATCTCTTTCCTCAATCAGCTTATCATGTTTTGATAATATTTTTGAATTTAGATAACAAGTCAAATATGATAGAGATTAGTTTAAACAGAGTGACATGGACAGTGAGGACTCATATAGCTGATTCCAAATTGCTTGGAATTCAGGTGTAGTAGTAGTCAGTTGCGTAACCACATAAAGTGAAGGGTGGTATATAGAAATATATTGTGTATATAGGCCAAAATTTATTTTTATACATATATATATTAAACCTTGAACACCCTTAGAGAAATTCTTCACTTTGCCACTGACTAGTAGTTGCTGTTGTAGTATAAAATAACTCATATTTAGTCAGTAGACTTAAGTTGATAGAGTTATGGATGGTAGAAAAATAATTCTTTACTTTGCGACCAACTCTTGTGAAAGTTGGATTTGTTAAATACTTATCTCAGGCTCTCAATGACTATGTTAGCTTATACATGTTGTTGTTAAGTTGGATTTGTTAAACACTTATCTCAGTCTCTCAATGACTATGTTAGCTTATACATGGTGTTGTAGACCTTTGGAAAGTGATCCTAAATTGGTACATCTTAGTGTTAAGTCTCACTTATATGTGTGCGTGTCATAATCCCTTGTTCTTTCTTGTTCTTTGTTATACTAAGATTTCATAATATTTTGTATTTTCTGATGGTTTGAGTTGTACTTCTTGCTGTTTCATTGAGTTCTAATATGTTGCAACTTAAACAACAAAGTGAACAAAATAGATAGTTGATCACATTTTACTGAGGAAGTGAAGCGAGATCAATGCATTAAAATTGAAGGCAAAAGAGACAACTGAATTATATGTAAGAGATTTATCCCACACAATAAAACACTTTTATGTTTTTATCTGCCTTCATTTTTCCATTAAAAGTTCTTCCCTTTATCCCTTGTTGAAGATATTACAAAATGGCAAAAAAGAACTTTACTTGCATTAAACTTATAGTATATGTTTACTTAACTAACCCCTTTTACTTGTCATATGCAGGACAATGTTAAATTGTTTCAATTGATCATAAGACAGTGTAAGTTCCTAAATTCCTAATACTTACCCAAAGATGCAAACACCAAGATTCAATCTTGAAGTTGAGGCCTTGTTTGAAGATGATTCTGATATTACTAGCCAAGTAGCTTCTAACATATGTACCGACGAAACGTTCACCGATACTTCCAAGAACAGAGTTATAGATTTCACTCAGTTAAGTTCAGAACCTGTGTCACTTGACTTGTCTCTTAGCCAGGATTCGATAGGCGGTTTTTCAGTATCAAGCACAAGTGAAAGCAGCAATGAACTTCCAACTACACAAACTACAGTGTCAGGACCAGGATTTCAACGAGTTTTTAATTGCAATTTCTGTCAAAGAAAATTCTATAGTTCACAGGCACTTGGTGGACACCAGAATGCACATAAAAGAGAACGAACACTAGCGAAACGTGCTATGAGAATGAGCGTTTTCTCAGAAAGGTATACTAATTTGGCGTCTTTGCCGTTGCACGGATCTACAATAAGGTCTTTAGGGATCAAAGCCCATTCTTCACTACACCAGGGGCCGATGAGGCCACTCGATTTTAAAACAAGCTCGAGATTTGAGTATGGTAATCGCCAGAGTCCACCATTGTACATGGAAAATGATGAGGCTGATCAATTACTATGGCCTGGCAGTTTTCGTCAAGTGACAAATCCCGGTATCTCTCATGCTAATTTTGCTCTTGCTGGATGTTCAAATGTCACATTGACTCCATATGTTGAAAAAGATGAACCAATTGCACCAGATCTCACCCTGAGGCTTTGAGAAGTTCATTTAGTTTTCTTGCTTTATCTGTACAGTAAAATATATTGTCCTAAGGGTGGATACTGAGAAATAGAACTTTTCCAATGCCACAATGCTTGCTCAGGCTAGTGTGATTAGGACATTAGAAGATTGTTTTACAATTTGAATGTATTAGTTATGACTTGTAATGGTTATCTGACTTGGTATTCGCTTCTTATAAGATTGCATTACTTTTAAGTATCGACGATATAACTATGTGTGTGCGTGAGGGTGTTAATGACTAGGCAAGTTTATGTTAATTGCAAATGGGATACTTTCGAGTATCTGCTTACATGAAGACAGCCTCAAGCACATACAACATTGAGTTATGAAAAGTCATGCATAGAACAATATGTTTTATCGCTAGGGAATAGTCTTTGTAGCCGTTACATGTTAAGCACGGAGAAAGCAAAACCATGTTGAAGGGTTACTTGGATTGAGAACTCCAGAAAAAGAAGAGCATTGATCGGTCATATTTTCAATGGTTGAAGATCAAAGTTTATCAGAGAGTTTGTGTTTGTATGTATAATACATGTGTCACTTGTGAATATGTATATTACGTGTTGTACTCCGCCTGTGTGAGCATGCTCATATTGCAGTCCCAAGGATATCTGAAAGAGGAGGGTTGTGGTAGGGTACCAGCCAGTGTAAAACTAGTAAATTTACGACGAATTCTCAGAATACATTACTGTTGTTGTTGTGCAACTTGTGAAAATGGAATTACACGACAGACTAGAAATCCTAGTACAACATTAACTCTCAGTTTGGAAGGTCGTAGGAAGGTTCTTGTACCTGGACTAGTTAGGACATTCTTGTACCTGTACTAGTTAGGACATTCTTATCACTCTTTTTTGGTTTCCGGTCCGGTGTTTGGTACCCGCATCGGGGTTCGACTAAATCTGAATTTGCGCCGGAAAGTCCGCATAGAGGTAAAGTGCTTCCTACCAAAGGCGACTTCATGCCTAGGGCTCGAAACTGAGATTTCTAGTTAAGTACGGAAAAATACTTACCACTCCACCGCAATCTTTCGTGATAAAAACTTTATTATCAGAGGTGTGAACACAGTGTTATGAAAGATTCCTAGGCAAGTTCTTGCACAAGTGGTAGGCCCTTTTAATGCTGAATATTCTGTACGTAGAACTAGTGATTTTGACAACAAACAGAATAGAAACCTCCAGATGATTTAACTTTCCAATAGTTTTGAAAGCATACTAGGACCACTTTAGAAATGGACTGTTTGATTGGAACATGAAAACATGATAAATTGGTCGTAATTACTCTTCGGGATGAATTGAAAGGTTAGATTCTTGAAAGCGTAAAAGAACTGCAATGAACTTGAAGAGTTACGTTGAACAAGGACCGGTATGAGGTGAAAATCTCGTGTATGGTTCAACTACTCTGCATTAGAGGAATTATTAGCCCTACTCATGACTGCACTAACATCTTTTAATGGGAATGTATTAAAAGATAGCTCGATGCGATAATCTTTCACCATATATGGGATCCGGAAAAGGGCCGAACCACATTTATCTGAACTCGATTCGATGCACCAAAATGGGATATTGTTCTTGGTGCAGCACGAGAAAATTTGTTACTCGAAATTGATGTAATTATTCCATTAGTGGTTGTCAACGGTTGACTTGGAAAAATTGAACTACTAATAATGACTGTCTCACTAAGCCAATTTGGACTTCTTTTTGGGCTGTCCAGACTGTATACTCATTCCCAAATTGTCATCAATTATATACTCATAGTGCTTCTAGCTACTATCATACCAGTTGACTTATTATATATACAGTGAAACCTTTCTATGACGGCATTTTTTGTCCCGATACTTTTTGACTGCTATAGCAAAATGCTTTTATAAAGAATATATGATATATCATAACATAAAAAAATGGTTCTGCACAAAACATGACTGTTACAAACTGTTATAGAGTGGTCTAACTGTACGACCATAATGTGCAAGCAAAATGATAATTTGGGCCAGCTACAATAGTAAATTTAGGGGATTTTACATTATACATAAGGTCAACAAAGTCACAACAAAAAATATTTTCTAATCTTTATTTATTTCAAATTTTAGTCCATGTATAGTGTAATACCGTACTACTGTATAATTTGTGGATAATTAGCGTATACACCTGATTAACACTGATTATACGCCAGTAATGGCTACAAACTATTACAATAACTGAGCCGTAACTGAGCCGTCACGAGTTCAAATTTCAATAATTCCACATAAATTATTGTTTAGTTGGACCGTCTACTCTTTGTTAGAGAAAAAGAAAATGAACAAAGACTCTTTAATGTTGGCACTACAAAAAACGAGGAAAAAATGCAAAAAATCTTATAACCCAATGATGTAACGTTTAAAAAAGACAGGCCAATGGTCCAATTTTGAGAAACTAGTTAAGGAAGCAAAGAACATGACCGCTTGTAAATTTGAATACGACATACGGCAAGGATAAAAATCTACATGTACTAGGTGTTTACACCAAGGTAAGGACTTAATAGGTTACGTCACTGAAATATACAATATATTTGGAAGCTACCATTTTCATGTTTTTCTTAAAATATAAATTTAGTGGTATGAGCAACAAAAAAAATACACTATGATCAGAACATGCAATATATTTTTATTCTATTAAAACAAAATCAGCCGCCCCCATCAAACGACCTTCTAGCAAAAGTCCCTCCTCCAGGTGGTTCAAATTTCTTTTTTTTTTTTTTCTCCAATTGGAGAAAATAATACTTAATCTAGATAGATAGAATATTCCACCACATAGGGTGTCGTGGTATGGACGGACCCTCCACTTTTAGCTAGAGGTTTCAGGTTGGAGCATCAAGAATGGAAAAACATGAAAGCACTTTCACCTTAAATGACCTAACGACGCGAATCTGAATTAATTAATCAAATCAGTAAATTTCAAATACATCAGATGATTATTAAAAAACAAGGACTCATTGATAGAATGAATCATCTTCAGTATTGCATACCATCAGACTTATAGTTTAGTCTTTCAAGTTACAAACGTGAGTTCGATTTTCACTTTCACGTTCTTCTTTGATCATTTCTCTTCCTTCCATGTAATAATTTTTATAAAAAAAAAAATATTAAAACAACGTGACTGCTGCATTAATTAAGACTCATTCATATACCTTCGAATTTGAATAGAATTATACAAAACGTTTTTGCCGTTGTGAGTTTTTACTAAAAAGGTTCAAATATAAAGAAGTAAACATAAAGAGAAGCAAAAGAGATTCAACATTTATTATATACACATAAAAAAATATTTTGACGTTTATACTGTGTAATTTTTTAGCGAATGAAATTCGGATGACCCCTTGCACCCCCTAGTTGCGGGTGAGACATTGTGACCAGAAAATATGTTGTCAATAGAATAATATTAAATGTCAAAAAAAGAATAATATTTTACAAAAAATATGACACCATGGCTAGCAAAAACGTCGAATATTATAGTTTAACGAAACTATGAAAGAAGAAAATGAAAGTACTCATACTAGCTTAGTGTACTACTAGGGGAGGCTATATTCTGACTTGCATATATATATATACTAACGATCTTATAGTTTAGTCTTAATCAATGGTGATTATATATATATATATATATATATATATATTATGTTCAAACGTATAACATTGTAGTTTGTCTTTCCGTATCTAAAACTTTATTATATTAGTGTTTACTAAGAATGGGGTCACTTTTTTTTTTATTGTTCCACTTTTTTTATGAGTTTGGAGATAGTGGGTTCCAATTTTTTTTTTTTTTTTTATATATATTGCACTGTTGTTTAGTATAGGGTCTTCACTTTTTTTTTGGACTTATTAGTTTTACCATTTTTATATATATAATATATATACATATATTATGTTCAAAACACGATTAATATAACATTGTATTGTAGTTTGTGCTCGTAAAAAACTTTATTATATTAGTGTTTCTTTACGAATAAAAAAATCTGACTTTTTTTTTAATATTATATTTTTTTTTAATATGGGGTTCAATTTTTTTTTTTTTTTAATATTGCTTGATTTTATTAATATGGGGTCCACTTTATTTTTTTCCATGAGTTTGGAGATGGTGAGTTCTTTTTTTCACTTTTTTTTAATCATAATATGGGGCCTTATATATATAGACTATGTTCAAAATACGATTAATATAACATTGTAATTTGTCTTCGTATCTAAATCTTTATTATATTAGTGTTTGCTACGAATACGCATCGTGTTTAATATGGGGCCCACATTTTTTTTAACAGTGTTTGTTTTTTTAAATATGGGATTCACTTTTTTTTTTATTGCTTGATTTTGTTAATATGGGGCCTACTTTTTTTCCCCGATTTTGGATATGGTGAGTTCCACTTTTTTTTAATACTCGATGTTGTTTAATATGGTACCACAATTTTTTTTTTTAGGGCTCGATTAATATGAGGCCCAAAAAAATTTTTATTACGATTAATATAACATTGTAGTTTGTGCTTCGTATCTAAATCTTTATTATATTAGTGTTTCTAGAATACGCATCGTGTTTAATATGGGGCCCACATTTTTTTTAACGATGTTTGTTAAAAAATATGATTCACTTTTTTTTTCAATATTGCTTGATTTTGTTAATATGGGTCTACTTTTTTTTCCCTGATTTTGGATACCACTTTTTTAATACTCGATGTTGTTTAATATGGGCCCACAATTAAAAATACTCGATGTTGTTTAATATGGGGCCCACAATTTTTTTTTTAGGGGTTGATTAATATGGGGCCCAAAAAAAATTTTTTTTTTTTTTTGGGGTTGATTAATATGGGGCCGTAAATTTTTTTTTTTTTTTTTTATGGGGGGTCCAATTTTTTTTATTGGACGACGAAGGTGAAAACTCACTCTTCTATATAATAAATATATATATATATATATATATTATTATTATTATTATATATAAGTAACAATATAATGAGTTTTGTATTCCTTGACTCAACTTTCTGGTTGGGAAGCTTGCTAACCAAATGCTTTGCACTGTCAATTTTGTCCTTGTATTTTATATATATTACATCATATGCCAAAGTGTGTTTTAAATAAATCAAGAAATTTACAAACCCATTTTGATAATACATAGTCCCACAAATTAACTTGTTGCAGGTGGATAAGTACTTTTTCTATCCCATACTTTTACCCCTACTTTATTTATTTGTTACTTAGATTAGGTAAATATAACAAATTTTGAGATCTAAAATGCTTCAAAAGTTGTCTAAAATGATGATGTCATATCTAACAAAAATAATTGTGACAAACATGAGAAAATACAATAATTTTAAGGAGCTCATTTACTAGATAGTATTTTCATATATATATATATATATATATATATATATATATATATACAAAATTATTAGTTGTGCGCATTCAGACATGATTAGTTTATTTAAATTTAGTCGATCCTTACTTATTTGAGATTGATAGCTTAAGGTTATTATGACATGAATTTACACAATAATATTCTACTAACACCAAAAAAAAAATGAAAAAGAAAATGCATTTTTTTGAAAGGAAAAGAATATTTAAATTAAGAAAAACATTTTTTCTTTGATATTATTGATATATTTTTTATGATTTAATTAGAACTAGCATCTATTAAAATAAGTTAAGAGTCAATTTTTTTTTTAATTTTTAATTTTATCTTTATTTT
Organism: Lycium ferocissimum; assembly: GCF_029784015.1. Classification (NCBI taxonomy): domain Eukaryota; kingdom Viridiplantae; phylum Streptophyta; class Magnoliopsida; order Solanales; family Solanaceae; genus Lycium; species Lycium ferocissimum. The sequence continues at coordinate 1,558,298 of NC_081347.1, forward strand.
CGTGTTCGCTAAGCCTCTCAATGAAAGAATAAATATTGTGTGTATAGATATATTTAGACCTAGGCTTTAATCATCGTATTTTACTAGCATAAGCCGATGAGATTACGAACGACTAATTAATATATACCAAAACATATATTTTTATCTTAAGCTAAAAATTATATGTTAACAAATTCATAAAATACTAAAATGTCTTTTCAATGTACAATTATAGTTAGTTTGAAATTGTTTTACATACTTTATGTTAATTTACAAAACATCAAGTTACATGTACCTTTTATAGTTGTTTCCTACGATACTTGCTTCGTCATAAATAATTCTTTTAGTAAGTTATCCAATTGTGCGACCAACTTAAATAATTAATAATACATAATTAAGAAGCAACCATATAAAGGAGTTGTGCCAGAAAAGAACGCAACACAAATTATTATTTTCTAATTAAATTTTTTATGAATACTCAATCTAATACTATAATGTTGAAAAACCTAATGGTTTATTAATCTTTTTATCGTGATTTATGCGACTTTTTTTTAAGATTTTTTTTATATAGTTAGGTTTGAGGCCACACAAATATATATGACTTTTCTAATTGAACCAATCTATTCACATAAGATCAGGAGGTAAAGTAGAACATTATTCACATGGTGCCTAGACTTTGGTCTTTGTGTTACCCTGTTTGCCTCTAAATAAATGGTATGACCTAAACTAGCTTCTTCATGAAGGATGTCACCGTTATCATGTATGTGTTCAAGGATATATGGAATCTATTAACGTGTGTGTGCAAGAAAGAAAGATCCAATAATTTTTTTCAGTGAAAATCTGCTCTGTTCAATATTAAGCTTTAGTATATGTAATAATCAATAACTCATAGGAATATTAGACTTGATCAAGTACCGGTGGGTTTGTTTTGCATATAAAAGAATAGCGAGTATTACACATTATTTAGAAGTGAAATATGTTTATCCTTCACAAAAGTAAAATTTTATCGGTGTTTGACGTTTCATCAGGTGAATAAATACTCCATTCGTTCCTTTTTTACGTGACTCAATTGACTCGATACTCCCCTTGAAAAGATATTTATTAGGAAATTATTTACTAAATTAATCTCATTAATTATGCTTTGAAAATCTAAGTTTGAGTATTAATATTTTATGTATGTAGTTACTTAATGATAAGGATAATATTGAAAGAAAATAATAAATATTACCCGAATTGCTAAAATAGACAAATAAAATAACTTCTACTTTTAATATACAGACCAAGTAAAAAGGAAGAGAGGGAGTATGTAACATGTATTTATACATAAACTTTTGGTATTTATTCATGATTAATTAGTATCAATTATCACCTTATTAAATCCCTTAACATAATAATTTGCACAATTTGATATATAAATCTGGGTATAAATATGTTCATACCCTTCACGAGATTCAAATGTAAATATATGGACGAAATTAGACCAAGTCATACGTGATTTGGAAGTTTAATGGCCTCACTTCCAATGGAGCCACCAGGGCATGATCTGTAATTTAACAGAAAAGCATGGACTTTTTTCTAGAGTAATAAGGTCCAAATCATAAAGCAGAGAAGACACCCATCTTAAGCAGGTTAATCTTGCAAATATGTCTCAAAGATTAAAATAGCCTTAAAATTTTCATTTATGCCCAAAAACTGACACGTTGAAACTAGCTCTTATATATATAGAAAGAATATACACACTTGTGAAGTGGAACATAGATTTAACTTGAATACAAACAAAAATATAATATCCAAACTTATATTCAACTAGTTAAAAGGATTCTAATTTTCGGAACTTGTCAAAATTATAGAAAAAAAAGGTTGTACTATAAAAATATAGAAAATTCTAAAATAGATACAGCATTATATAAATTGTGACGGCTAAGTATTATAGAAAACATAACTTAATTACTAAGAAAATAATCTGTGATGCTAAGACGATACACGTCTTCACACATATTTTTGGCAATTAATGATGACAGACATTTATGGCACGTCTATTTCATTTAGTTAAATAGTGCATAAGGAGTTGTGCCGGCTATTAAATTGTAAATAACAGAAAAACTGGCAATTGAACAAAATCTAAGCCACTTGAGAATAATAAGGTGCTAGGTATAATATAATTTCAGTTCTAAGTTAGATATAGTTTAACAATAGATGACATATGGTAATGCGTACAAGGTGAAAAATATAGTGTAACCATAATGTTCAGACTTAAGTGACAAAAGCTGACTATAATGTCTTAATATACGTTGAAGACCAAATTACAGACGGAATATCTGTAAATGTTGGAACTAAACCAAAATTTAAAAAAATTCTTTTATAATCTAAATTTTTTAAGAATAACAGTATATATATCTTAAACTCATTTAGCTCATGTTCCTTTTCTTTTTTTTTTTTCTTTTTTTTTTTTTTAAAAAAAGGCAGCAAATATATGAGCCAAAAAATCTCCATATGATTCTATGGTCGTCATTTTTTCAGTCAACTGATAGGAACTTGCAACTAATTCAATGTACTAAATTTGTCGATGTCACCATCGTCCCATGTGATGACTGAAGTTCACTAATTTTCTGGTAAAAAATAAATTCGTTGATACGATCATACAAATCACAAGAAGAAGAAGAAGAAGAAAAAAAACTATTTATATAATTGTTCTGATACATTTAATCTGTCACTTTAGCTAAGACAAATTAGCTCCAAAATATTTATCACTTTAAAAAATAAAAAAGCTTTAATTTCTTTGTAAAATTCCCCATACGTGTTAGTTCTTACTCCTAAAAGACAGATCTGTAATAAATTACTCATCTAAGGAAGAGATAAGGTAAGTTAGTCTAATATCATGACTAATACTACTAAATGACTAAAGTTCACTAATTTTCTGGTAAAAAGTAAATTCATTGATACGATCATACAAATCACAAGAAGAAGAGAAAAAAAAAACTATTTATATAATCGTTCCAATCCATTTAATCTGTCACTTTAGCTAAGACAAATTAGCTCCAAAATATTTATCACTTTAAAAAATAAAAAAGCTTTAATTTCTTTGTAAAATTCCCCATACGTGTTAGTTGTTACTCCTAAAAGACAGATCTGTAATAAATTACTCATCTAAGGAAGAGATGAGGTAAGTTAGTATAATATCATGACTAATACCACTAAATAGCTTTTGAAAGCTAGGTATAAATAAGGTGATGTGGCACCTCTCTATGGCCTCCATTAGTATTTATCTTTTTTCTCAATTTTTTGACATTTTTCTCTTCATTCTCTATTTTACTAAATAGAATAAAATATTAAAGGTAAAAGACTCACTCGCCATTTAGTAACATTATTTGTCATTACTTCCTTTATAATTATTGTAATTATATTTTATTAAATTTATATCTATTATAAAGCTAGGCAAAAAAAAAGTGATGTGGCACCCCTCTTTGATCAAGGAACCTAATATATATATATATATATATATATATATATATATATATATATATATATATATATATATATATAATTATTATTATTATTATTTTATTCAATTATTCTTCCGTTTGTATATCCCACGTTCGTTCCCCATTAGACCCCATTCCTTCATCATATGTAATACACCATAAAGTGTAACGTAAAATTTTATTTCCTGCTTATATACCCACGTTCATTCCTCATTAAATACCCCTTACTACAATCCAATATGTGGTGAATATATGTAAGCTTATTTTTCTTTGTGCTTTATGGCTGAATTGTTAAAGACCTAGACGTCCTTTCCCCTCGAAGAACTGGTGATGTGAACTTCCTTTTTTTTTTTTTTGGCACTTCAAAAATATTATGTAACCATTATATATAATATTAGTGTTCTAAATGTTCAATCTATTTTTCCTTTTTTAGCTTAGAACTTTCCTACATTTTTTTTTTTTTTTGGCTTCAAATTGTTGTCCTTTGTAGATGTGGCCATCTTTGATTAATGAAGCTAACGGAGGGAGGTTTGTACAATACCTTTTTGGAATGGCCATGTACCGGTATACCATCAGCTTTTTACTATCAAATTTAAGAATTGTTTGAGATTCTTTTCCTACAATTTTTAGTTTCCTTCTGTTTTGCAGCATTTTTATACTGATATTTTTTTTTCATTATTGCTATTTTTCTCTTTTATTTAAGTACCTCAATCTTGTGAGTTCCATTTTCTTCTTCCATTATGTGTATATATAATCTTACTTTTGGCATGACAGTGGCCATAACAAATAAGTCATAGTTGTAAGGTTGGTAGAAAAGTCAGCCACTCACATCTATGGGTAGATATAAGGACAACGACAAGAGCTACATAATTTTGTATGAGGTACTAAGATTGGGAAATGAGGACGTGAAGATCACGGTGGAAGATGAAATTTTGAGGATAAGTGAGAGGACTGGGAAATGAGGACGTGAAGATCACGGTGGAAGATGAAATTTTGAGGATAAGTGAGAGAACATTTTCCCTAAAAAAGTAAAAGAGGAACAATGAGATAATAACTTATGGTGATCAACCAGTTATAAATATAATACAAAAATGATGTTGTACTTTTTGAAGATGCCAAGGTAGATAAATGAGTATCAAGATTGAGATAAAAGATGGTTAAAGACATTAAGTAAATTTATATCGTTAAAGGTTCAAAGTGTCATCCACGATCAGCATTATATTGTAACAATTATGTGGTATATATTAAAGAACCAAAAAGCGCCCTCTTAAGTTTCTTAATTGCACCTCTAGGCTCTCTTAATTACATCTTTTCTTTTCCTCATACAACCGTTGTCTATTCTTCACATCATTTTTTCATTCATCTTCTATTAAAAATTTCACTTTCATAACTCATATCTTTATCTCCATAAATATATTTTATATTCTCTTGATTCCTATATCTTTAGTATTCATAACCCCCAAATACTTAATGGGTAAATTTATGACAATTTTTTTGTCTTCACAAACAAGAAGAGATGATGTTTTTGAATATGTAGTGTTATGCCAAAAGTCCCCTGCTAATATATTTAAGGTCTCCAAAAAAAAGTCGTAAAGTGAATTTTCTATTTCTCCTCATAGTCAATTACTACGTTTTTATTTTTCCTCATAATCATCTACTATGGTATTTCCTCATTTTTTCAGGTGCTTATTTTGAATTGATATTAGAAATACATAGCACTTGCTTTGTGACAATCATCTTATAAATATTGGTCATTTTGTTGTTGTCATAATGGAGATTTTTAGGCAAAGGTCAATATGAAAATTATTTATCCTAACATTTACGAAATATTTTGATGTAGAATCTTTGAAAAGAATTACATGAATAACTCACTACATGAAATAGAAGTTTTCTTGTTTTGTTTATTTGTATAAAATTTTGAGTTTATTTTATTAAGTAAAACATATGCAAGTTGACAAGATTAGAATGCGATATAGATGTCTAATTAAATTACGTTTTAATGTTTTCATATGGTCAGCCGTATAATGTCCTCTAGCGCCCAATATGAAATAGAAAGAATGGCAAGTATAGTAGTTAGGATATTGAGCTACAGAGGCTTTTGTGTGCAATTTTTGGAAAGCCATTAATCTAACTTCTTTTAGAAATTTCAAAAGTTTCCATTGCTAATTGATGGTGTAGTAAAGGATGTTGTTATTCAATTCATTGCTTCTGTTGGTGAAAACACTTCCTAAAGTCTTCTCCTTAATGTGTTTTCATTTGGTCTGTTACTAGAAGTATGATGAGGCATTGAATGCTGGAAATTTAAAACTTTCGAGTCTTCTACCAAGAAGCTCAAAACTTGAAATTTGTGACATCCTTAGGAAGTTTCAAATGCTTTTAATAGTAAGTCACCATACACTAACATAAACCAAACAATCACATATATATATATATATATATATATATATATATATATATATATATATATATGTTTTTGACATGAGAGATATTTAATGCTCTTTTATTTTCACCAAAATGATAGAGAGTTTTTAATTTATAGAGAGTTTTTAATTTTTTCTTACTTTTAGTTTATTTTTAAAATATGTCAATTTTCAAAATACATGTGGATTATATGGAATTTACAAATTTATGTGTTAGCTTATCTTACGAAAGAAAAATTAAAGGAGACTTTAGCCAAAATATATGGTGTGATTACTTTTAAATTTTGGTATCAGAAAAATTATTCATAAATCTAATGAGATCTTTTATGATCGCGCGAAGTGCGAAGAAATTCACTAGTTAAAAATGTTCGAAGGTAGTATCATACTTGGTCTTCATTACATCACGTATAGAGTGATCAGCACATTTTTTTTCCCTCAAGTTTTACAAGAGAATTGATTCAAAGAAAAACAAAGAATTCGATTGTAACTCCCTAGACAAAGATTCAAACATATGACCTCATAGGCAGTGGCGAAAACGAGAATTTTATCAAGGGATTCAACAATTACTATATATACATAAAAAAAAGAAAATATATATACAATGTAATTTTATCTGATAAAAAATATCACTAATTAAATCTTATTTACTATATATACTTAATCATTTAAAAAAACACTTGAAAATATATATAGTCAAATATGGGGATGTAATAATTATTAATTGGCTTTTTAATTCCCCCTTCTGCCCATGTGATTAGGTCTCTGAGCTCCAGAATGTACATTTACTTTTTTTCTTTTTTCTTATTGATAAAAATAGTATCACTAATTATTAATCTTATTTACTATAGTTTAAGTTAGAGCCTACTTAATCATTTAACAAACAACGCTTGCTTGAATAGTTTTATCAATTAAATCTTGAGTCGAGTCAAATATGGGGAGCTAACTTTCCACTTACGCAACATAATTATTAATTGGCTTTTTTAATTCTATAAACGACAGTTTTTCTTACTTTTTCACACCCAAAACTTACTGTAAATTGCAGAAAGCTTTCATGTGATTAGGTCAACCCTCCATGAGCCAACAGAATGTACATTTACTTTTTTTTTCTTTTTTCTTATTGGTACAATGTACATTTAATATAGTATATCGAAAAAGAATTTTGAGGCAATGAGTGGTTAGCCATCATATCCATTGCATTAATGGGCTCTTTTTCTTGTTTCTTTGCTAAATCGAGTTTTTAACCCAAATGGTCCACTATGTCTGGGATAAGTCTCTATTCATCCATATTGTATTGCTTTGAGTACATAGAATCCTTTAAGTTTGCACAAGGTTGAGCACTTTTAGTCCAACTGACGAAACAAATGTCATGTGTTTTTGAAGCTCCCAAGTTACATAACGATCGCGATTGGGGTCTACTCGCCTAATTTCGGTTTTCCCCGATCACGATTTATATTCAATATTGATAGATTTCTTTTAAGTTATGCTGATATTCATGTCAGACTTTTCGATTTTTCTACGATTAGTGCTGAAATTAGCGGGAAAAAGATCTCTATCAGGATAAATTTTCCTCTAGTCACCTGAAATTTTCTTTAATTTCAAACTTCAATCGCTCGTTGGATGTTTCGTCAGTTGGACTAAAAGTGCTCGACTTTTTGCAAACTGAAAGCCCATATACACTCAAAATAAAACAATAGAGACTAAAGTTGCCTTACGCTCAAATTTCAGGGACTATTTGTGTTAAAAAACTCTTATCAAATCCACTGGGAAAAACAAGACAAAAAGAGAAAGACAGAAGATATTCTAATCTTCTAGCTCATTTCCAACAGATAATCAAACAGTTGACCATACATTAATGTTGTCAATAATACAACATATTATTGACTATGTCCTGCTGTGTATATATAATAAAAACTAACCATTCATCTTCAAACGTCTAATCTTTTCCCATTCTTTGGACCAAATTCTAAGACATGGCTAGCTATGTCTGGTGGCGGTTGATGGTGGTGATTATCGGCTGTATATCGATACAGAAACCGGTTTTTTCCCAGCCACAAACCAACCTGTTAGGCAAAGGCTGTAGTCAATACAATGCAACAAACTTACCTGATTTCTTCAGAAGGCTTAATGCTAGTTTTGATGATTTAAGGAACCAGTTGTCGAATCAAGATAAGCGATTCGCCACCACGAAACAGGCTGTTTATGCTATGGTTGAATGCAGAAAGTATATGTCAAGAGCTGATTGTGTCTCCTGTTATGATGCTGCTGTTTCTCTCATCAGAACTTGCTTTGGTGCAAACGGGGCTCGGGTCACCTATGATGGTTGCTTCCTCAGGTGAGTTTTGCCTGGACAAAAAAAAAAACTAGTTGGAGTCGGCTATATAAGTTTCTTATATTAGTATTAGTTAGTGATTGAAAACTATGTTGCTTGGACTCTACCTGTGTTGGATCCTCCAAAAATGATGAGACATGCATTCGTCGAGATTTTTGAAGAGTCCGACAACATAGATTGAGAAGATTTAGTATTGAAAAGATAAAGACAAGTTGTCCGACAACATAGATTGAGAAGGGCTAGTATTGAAAAGATAAAGACAAGTTGTCCGACAACATAGATTGAAAAGAGTTAGTATTGAAAAGATAAAAAAAAAAAAAAAAAAAAAAAGTTGTCCCTTATTGATAGAAATATCAAAATTTCGCCCGAGTGTTCTTCTTGTGTTTTTGTGGTAATTCAAGTTTTGTCGAACTCAAATTTCGTTTGACTTTGTCAATCCTCTAAAGGAATGAAGTCTGCCATAATACCTAGCAACACGTACCAGGCGCATAAGTTCCTTAAGGACGGTTAATACACTATCAAAGCCTTAGTTTTTGTTCCTGCAAATTTTTATCCAACATCTTATTTAGAAATCTCTATGCACTTGCTCTTAGTATTTTCACATCAAAATTGCATGATCTTTATGTCTCTTCTTCAAAATTTCCAAAACGAAAGAAACTGAAGCAAGTACCAAATGATATGCAGCAGCCTTGACTTGATCATGATAAATCATATGGTGTTGTTAGCCAAAATTCAAGAATCAAAATTATTGGTAACAGAAATATGTATATCATTATTGGCCTGCATATAATGCCTAATAGTTTCATTTCTTTGAAGAGTCATAATTCCAAGTAAACCATCTTGTCTGATGTGAGATCCTGTTTATCCATTGTGGTAATTTCTGATTCAAAGAATCATTTAACTTTAACGCTGAGAAAAGTAAGACTTTTCCAATACATTTTAGTCTGTAATATGTAAATCTATGTTGCTCGGATCCTTAAAATATACCATCTAATGTGTGTTAGATCCTTCAAAAGTTCTTCATATTTAGAGGACCCGACATTTTTGGAGGAACCGAGCAACATAGATGTTTACCACCTTCTGAAAGTGTCTTTTTTCAGATGAAAACACACAAAAACACTTTGATCATTGAATTTCCAATTGTTAAAGCATGAAGCTGATAGCACTTCTTTTATCAGTGGAAGTTATCTTTTAAGTGAAAAAGAAGATTCATAATGGCTGTTATGTTGGAATGTAAAGATAAAAATGAAAGTACAGTCCGTCCAGTGATACAGTCCGTCTAGTAACTTATATGAACTCATTGCTCTACTGATGCCTATTTTCTAAAGGTATGAGAGCAACAGCTTCTACCAAGACACTACACTACCAGGAAATGCACCAATTTGTGGGAATCGAACAACTTCTCGGCCAAATGCTTTGAACCCTGTAGCACAACAGCTCTTGAAGGATCTTAGCATCGCAACTCCAAGAATTAGTGACTTCTTTGCAGCCACGAAGAGCGAATCATCCGGTGTTACTGTCTATGGAGTTGCTCAATGTGCCGAAACCATAACGGAAAGTGGCTGCCAAGATTGCTTGACAGTTGCTTACAAGAATATAGAAGGCTGTTTGCCTAAAAATGCAGAAGGAAGAGCTGTTGATGCAGGGTGTTTTATGAGGTACTCGGATAAAGCCTTTTTTGCTGATAACCAGACAACTGATATCACACCATTTCTTGGTGGAGGAGGTAGGAAATGATCCTCCTTTTTTTTTTTTTTTTTTCTCAACTCTTTCTAGTATTAGTTCATCTTCAGACGAGTTTATAATTGGTGGTGGTGCTTTATGCAGGAAGTTCGAACAAGAAGAAAGCCGCCATTATTGGGGGTGTAGTTGGAGGTGTAGGACTTCTTTTGATTATATTGGCTGTGTTCCTATGGTATCGACTATCAAGAAAACCAAAGGCAGCCGAAAGAGGTAAATTTTAGATGATCATTTCCAAATCTAATTTAGTTCAAAGTCTTAAATATATTTTCTCTTTCTCTTAACTTTAGAATGGGAAATAGGGGGTTCCTTTTCGTCCTTACGTGTGTGTTATCTTGTAACTGATATAGTATCTCATGTTCAGGTAATATACTGGGAGCAACTGAGCTGAGAGGCCCAGTGAGCTACAGATTCAAGGACCTAAAAATTGCTACCAAAGATTTCAGTGAAAGTAATAAACTTGGTGAAGGTGGTTTTGGTGATGTATACAAGGTATGTAACAGTTGAAGATCCTTATATTGGTAAAATGGACTATATTATATTGGATTTTTATATTATTTCATTTATACGCTAAATTTAATTCATTATGATGATTCTAATGTTATTGAACAGGGCACTTTGAAAAATGGAAATGTAGTTGCTGTTAAAAAACTAGCAATGTTTTCGTGCAGAGCAAAGGCAGATTTTGAGACTGAAGTTCGCCTTATCAGTAATGTCCATCATCGTAATCTCATCCGTCTCTTGGGATGTTCTATAAAAGGAGCAGAGCTACTACTTGTTTATGAATACATGGCAAATGGCAGCCTTGAAAGATACTTATATGGTTGACTTTTTGTCTATCCAGCTTACTATTTTCTCCGAGTCAAATCTTTATGTTCAATAAAAATCTAAACTCATCCTACTTCTCATGGTTTTGCAGGCGATAAACGCGGGATGCTCAACTGGAAGCAACGATTCAATATAATCTGTGGCACAGCTCGTGGCCTTGCCTACCTGCACGAGCAATTCCATGTCTGCATCATCCATAGAGATATAAAATCCAGCAACATTCTACTAGACGATGAATTCCAGACAAAAATTGCTGACTTTGGGCTTGTTAGACTTTTACCTGAGGATCAGAGTCATGTTAGCACTAAGTTTGCTGGTACCTTGTAAGTCAAACGGCTCGAGTTTATAGTAATAGCATTATGAGAAAATAAACAACTGAAAAACATCCAATTGAAACAGGGGATATACCGCACCAGAATATGCAATTCATGGACATCTAACAGAGAAGGTTGACGTCTATAGCTTTGGCATCGTTGTTCTTGAAATAATCAGTGGCCGGAGGAGCAACGATATGCAAACTGAACCTGTCACTGAATATCTCCTTGAACAGGTCAATTCTCATTTCCCAATATACCTTTTTTTCTTCACATTCTTATCTTTCCCATTCTATTGCATTTACCTGTGGCATGGTGAAATAGGCGTGGAAACTTCACGAAACTGGCATGACTGAAAAACTGGTGGATGAGACATTAGACCCCAATGAATACAACGAACAAGAAGTGAAGAAAATCATAGAGATCGCGTTAATGTGTACGCAATCACCAGCTAATCTTAGGCCAAGCATGTCGGAAGTTGTTGTCATGCTATTAAGTGATCGTAGCACAAGCACGAGAACTCCTAGCAGGCCTACTATCATTACCATGGATAAGAGTACAGCAGCGGACTCATCGATTACTACTGGATCATCAGCTTCTAATGCAACCAACACTTTTAGTGATTTCACTGGCCGCTAGCTACATAAGAGTATATTGTAACAAACAACAACTGCGCCTTAGTCCCAAATTAATTGGGGTCTAAAAATTATATTGGCACCATAGCATCTAACAAGCCACTCTCTTCCTTTTTCTCTCTCTCTCTTTTTTTTTTTTTTTTTTTTTTTTCTTGTCCTCATTGTAAGATAGATGGTTTGCCAGAAAACTACAATCATTAAAAGGCTTTACAGAATGGTTCTTGAATACTCATGTGCACAATAGTAAAAAGATGGAAAGTACAAGCAATAGTAGAACTCCTTGTACAACATGAACTCACAATTATGTTCTTTCACTAGTTGAGAAATTTCTATTATTTTAGGTAATTATGAAAGATTCCTAAGAGGTTCTTGCACAAGTTGGAAATGCAAATTAAGGTGTAGGCCCTTTTTTATGCTAAAATATTCCGTGGATACTAGTGATTCTAACAACAAACAGAAGAGAAGCTTTCACATGATTTAACCCTCCATTGTAGGAAAAGCATACTAGGGCCGCTTCAATACGATAATTCAATTGGCTTCCCACTCGATGTTCGGTATCTACATTGAGGACCAAACTAATCCGGATGCGCGCCACGTGAAGTTGATTTTACATTAGCCAGCCAGAAGAAGAAGACAGGGCAATGGGTCCAATTTGAGCGATAAGGAAGCAAAGAACATGACCTCTTTGTCCAATTTGAATAATTCCCCTATTTCTTGGAAATGTCATTTCCTACTTTTAGTTTTTGAATTAAAGCCTTAAAGAAAGTCTCGAAAACAAATTTACTCATATGAGAAAGAAAAAAAAACTTTCTCGACCTATATGACACAATTATTGTTTATGTATTAAACATGTCATGGTATTTATATGGCTATAAATAATATTGTTTAGGATTACACTATTTTTAAATATAGAAATATGTCATTTCTTAGTATTCTACGATGGAATAGAGAGAGTATTTTGTCATCCTTTGTTAGAATGTTACCATTATCTGCTCATGCACGTGCGTCATACTAACACTCAAGTAAGAAATACATCATATGATCGTGAGAACTGCATCATATATTTTCATAATTTTACCAAGAAGTCTTAAAAACAAAAATTATTGAGACTAAAGCAACCAACCCCACCATTGACCAATTTCTTATCTAGTATTAGGAACTCACATTATCCGATAATCTAGATTTGCATCGCATAAGGCTTATTTTGGGTAGACGATTTTCCTAGCAGAAATTTTTTCATTTGCCGAGCTTGAACTCGAGACCTCTGAGTGGATGAATTTTTCCTGTTAAATCTAACTAGAGTTTGTTAAATATTTAACGGATACCAAAAGTGCTCACTTTTGACAAACCTATAGAACCAAAACTACTCAGAGGTATATTTAAGAGATTATTTTAGACCTATCCCAAATATAGAGACCTTTTTGTTATTTTCTCAGTGGTTTTTCCATCATCCCCTGCCTCAATGGGCTATTTTCTTTTTCTTCAATAGGAAAAGGAAGAAAAACGAAAGAAAACAAAAATAATTTCGGATATACCTCCTCTCGGGTTTACTTTTGTAATACTAACCTCCCTTGGGGTTTGATATATTACACTTACCTCCATTATTTTGATTTATACCTAACAAGATTGGTTTAACTAATAAAGTTTATATAACATTCCAAAATTGCCCTTTCTTACTTACAACATACTAAGTTTTTAACAAAATCCCCCCTTCAAGAAGACAAATACAACTTTAGAGTTGGAATATTCAACCTACACTGTTCATTTCCATCAGCACTCTTGAGTGCTTACATTTATTAAACCAGGGTAGGTCTCTGAAACTATCCCAAAAAAATATTATAATTTCTTGTTCCATTTCCAGCAGATAATATAAAGCTGAACATACATCAATGCTGTCATAATCTCTGTGTGTATAGAATAAATATCTCACCTTCAAACATCTTGATCTTTCCATTGCATTATTACCTGAATTTCTGTGGACCAAATTCTCAGAAATGGCTAACTACGTTTGGTGGTTCACGGTGGCGTTTATCGGGTGTTTATTGATGCAGAAGCCGGTTATCTCCAACCCACAAACCCACCTGTTAAACGAAGGCTGTAGTCAATATAATGTAACAAATTTACCTGATTTCTTCAAAAGGCTTAATGCTAGTGTTGATGATTTAAGGAACCAATTGTCTAAACATAATAAACGATTTGCCATCACACAGCAGTCGGTGTATGCTATGGTTGGATGTAGAAAGTATATGTCAAGAGCTGATTGTGTCTCCTGCTTCGATGCTGCTGCTTTTCACATAAGAAGTTGCGCTAGTGCTAATGGTGCTCCTGTTATCTATGATGGTTGCTTCCTCAGGTGAGTTTCTTCTTTAAATCTGTCATTTACGCGGCTTGAAACTTGAAATATAGTTGGACTTAGTTCACAACAGATTTTCATATTAGTCTTCTTCACCTTTAGATGCATCTTGATCATGATTAGCATTAGTCTGGTACTTGAGAATCACAGCAATGTTTAAGTCATTATTGGCACTGAATACAACTAAGAACAGATTTTCAAGATTATTATGTCTCTTCTTCAAAATTTAAAGACAGAAAAAATTGTCACGAAATGCAAGTTTACCCCAAACCGTGTGCAATATGTATACCACTTTCTGAAGAAGCCTATTTTCTAAACAATATGCAATAATAAGTTTTCAATAGAAAGAAGATTCTTGAGGTTGCTTGATGTAAAAAGGTGAGTCAAACACTATCATAAGCTGTAGTCTGGTAACAGTCGAGAATCATAACAGCAATGTTTAAGTCATTATTGTGGCACTAGAGCTTTTGACATCTGAATACAACTTCTTTGCAGCCACGAACTAACAGCTATTAAACTAGACTCACTTTTGTTGAAAAAGCAATCAACATGTCCTAAAAATGCAGAAGGAAGGGCTGTAGATGCAGGCTGTGCCTATTAGTTTCAGTATTTCCTTGGTGGAGATCGAAGCTTATTTTTTCCAATTATTTTTCAACTTAAAATCCTTTATGCAGGAAGTTCAAACAAGAAGAAAGCCATTTGGCATGAAATCCTGATATATTCAGTTGTGAAATTCAAAAAAGTAGACAACAATTATATTGACTAAACAATAGAGTCACCTTCTGCAAGTGAGAACAAGCATGGGTTACATCACAATTAACCTTGTTTTTCCTGAACCCATCTTCAAAATTGTTCAAAGCCTTAAATATGATTCTCTCTTTTTCTAAACTTTAGGACAAGAACTGGGGTTTTTCTTTTCGTCTTTATTTTGTCCTTTTGTTTATTTATGTACTGTATAATAGTATGTTCACCTGAGCAGAGGTCCTGTGAACTACAGATTCAAGGACCTAAAAATAGCTACCAAAGATTTCAATGAAAGTAATAAACTCGCTGGTTTTGTTGATGTATATATGTAAGTCAGTAGTGGATTCTTAAAAATTGACTAGATAATCTTGGACTTAATACATATGATGATTCTTGTTATTGAACCTTTGAAAAACGGACATGTATCTGTTAAAAAACTAGTAAAAGCAGATTAGACTGCAAATGTACAATGCAATCTCAATGTTCAAAAAGAGTCTAATTGAAACAGGGGATATACTGCACCAGAATATGCAAATTCATGGACATCTAACAGAGAAGGTTCAACTGGAAGCAACGATTCATAGATCTTTGGTGTTTGTTGTTCCATGCCTGCATCAATAATCAGTTTTACTAGGCCGGAGGAGCAATGACATGCAAATCGAGACTGAATATCTCCTTGAACAGGTCTGTTCTCATTTTCAAATCCTATATTCATATTTTGATATGCCCTGAATATCCCTAAGTTCTTTCTTCCATATTCATAAAGCTTCTTCCAACTATTCTAAATGCACCTGTGGCTTGGTGAAATTAGGCGTGGAAACTTCATGAAACTGGCATACCTGTAAAACTGGTGGATGAGACATTAGACCCGAATGAATACAACGAACAAGAAGTGAAGAAAATCATAGAGATTGCATTAATTTGTACGCAATCACCTCCGAATCTCAGGCCAAGCATGTCCGAAGTTGTTGTCATGCTACTAAGTGATCATAGCACACACAGAAGAACTCCTAGCAGGCCTGCTTTCGTTAGCATGGATAAGATTACAATGGTGGACTCGTCCATGACTACCGGATCATCAGCTTCTAATGCAACCAACACTTTTACTGATATCACGGGCCGCTAGCTACATAAGAGTTTACTGTAGATCTGAAAATTATGTTGGCACCGCAGCATCCAATTTCTTCCCTTCTTTTTCTTTTGTCTTCTTTTTTTGTTTTTCTTGGTTGTAATATATACGATATTAAAAAACTTATCCTTCTTCATGTACAACATGCAATCTTATAAAACTTTTGAGTACACTAATACTCAAATTCCAGCCATATGACAATCTTCCACATGACAACAAATAATAACGCAGTATGGTGACTCTGTGCTGGTCTGGAGCAGGCACCTTCATGTTTATCAGTTGGAAGAAAAATGATTCACTCTTCATGTATAGATTGGAAAAGCATCCGAAGTGAAGCAGAAAGACTAAGCTGAAAGTTAAGCCGAGAATACTCGCCATTTTTAATCCTTCATCTTGAAATATATAGTCTATATTTGATTTACTCCTTTATTATTTTGAAGAATTTTGGTATTTCCTTAAGTTATTGTGGCTATTAGAGGAGAACAAAAAAGAGCTATTTGTTGAAAACATAAAAAGTGTATCATCTCTAACAATTTAAGTTTTTACATGAGATGATCACACAAATTAAATGTAATATTAGAGCAAGAGAGATCTGCCATCCATCATCAAAAAAAATTTCATATGTTGGCTTAACGTAAAGGGTGCGTATTGTAGACAGAATTAAGTAAATAAACTGCTCTCTAACATCTTTTCGATGAGATGGTCACACTTCAATTACCCAGTTTCTCATTGAAATTAAAAAAAAAACTTATTTGACCAAATAATCAGAGAGTTTTTTCGTATTAATTTCCTAGGGAAAATAAATGTTTTTGAAGGGCTTGAGAATCTCATCTGAAGCTCTTGAATGTGGATTGTGTACTTTTTCCATAGAGCTATATGCCGGGTTCACACAATTCTTTCAACTTCTAAAAAGTAAACTAAGAATTACATCTTTTCAGCGGGAAATCTTCATACAAATGACAAGAATGTGTTTTGAAAGAACAATTATTTTTCTGGTTCAGTACATAGCTCAGAAAAAAATCTTAATGGGAGTACTTACAAAATTAAACTACGAGAATCACCAGTAATCATTGCAAGAGCATTTCCCTTCATCAAAATGGTGGAACCGATTTGTGTCTCTCACTATAATCTTTCTTCTTGTTATTTTGGACACAAACTTCATCCAAGAGTGACAATCCGCACAAATACGAATATTTTTCGTCACTCTAATTGGAATACCGGAACCAGTTTGAATCAAACCAAATACTGTAGCAAGCCGTTCGCTGTGTCCACATATCCATTCTACTTTCGTTTCCTCGTTTACATCATGAAGCACAACTCTTGTATCAGGCTTATACCCCATTTTCTCAATAGCTTCTGATAATTCATCCCAAACTTCCTTGTATTCATCCGAATTACGAAATTCAAAACCACCACCAGCTATAAAAGTGTTTACTTTATTTCTAACCTGTATCCAGCTGCATCCAGCCTCCTTTTTTACTCCCTTATTCTCCATCATCTGCCTCACTTTTTTAACTCCCTCCCACATCCCTGCATTTAGAGGTGGTAAAATCAGCTCTTGAAAAAATTAATTGCCAAACCCGCCCAAGTTTGGGCTGGTAATTGACCCGCCCATTTATTAGCTCAGCCCGTTTCAGCCATCAAAAGATTGGGCTGATATACAGCTCAAATTGACCCATGAGAAATTTTGTCAAAATATTTTTAGAAAGTCATTTTTTATATTCAATATGTTTTTTATAGCCATAATAAGGGAAAAAATTAGTGTTGTTAGGTATTAAATAATTATAAAAGAACAAAATATAAATTAAAACTTAGTAAGAATTTGGCGGATTGGGATATGATCCGCTTTTTAGCTCATTTTAGCCCAACCAATACCAACCCAAGTAACTTTTGGATGGGCTAATAACCCAACCATTTATTAACTTAGCCCACTTTGACCCGCCCAAATTCAACCCAACCCGCCCATTTGACACCCCTACCTGCATTTGCATATATATTTGACAGCATCACATAATTCCCGCAGTTGTTAGGTTCCATCTCGAATAACTGCTCTGCCACGAGTTCCGCAAGAGAAACATTTCCATGAAGTCTGCATGAATTGAGCAGTGAGCCCCAAATGCTTCCACTAGGCTTAACAGGCATTTTCTCCACTACTTGCAGTGCTGCTTTAATTTTCCCAGCTCTACCTAATATATCAACAAGACAAGCATAATGCTCCATCGAAGGCCGAATTCCAAAATCTGCCGTCATGCTATCAAACAATTCCTCGCCTAAGTCCGCAAACCCTGCGTGGCTACAGCCAGACAACAAAGAGATAAATGTCACCCCATCCGGTCTTACTCCACTACCGACCATTTCATCAAACAACTTCATTGTTTC
The DNA here is from genome assembly GCF_029784015.1 of Lycium ferocissimum. NCBI lineage: Eukaryota > Viridiplantae > Streptophyta > Magnoliopsida > Solanales > Solanaceae > Lycium > Lycium ferocissimum. Next base: position 1,576,630 of record NC_081347.1, read on the forward strand.
TTCCATTAACCCATTGATTGCATACCCGTTAATAACAGTATTCCACGATGTTATGTCTTTGTACTTCATTCTCTCAAACACTCTTCTGCAATACTCCATTGCTCCACATTTCGCATACATATCCAAAAGTGAGTTTAGCAAAACAACATCAGGAATTTTATTTGCTTTAACAATTTGTGCATGTACCTCTCTCCCATAATAAAGATATGTAACCTGAGAACATACAGCTAAAATCGTCGTAAAAGTTACCCAACTATACCCCACACCCTCTCTTTGCATTCTCCTAAACATATCAAACGCCTCAAAAACCTGTCTTTTCTTAACAAACCCCCCGATAAACGAATTCCAACTTGCAACATTTCTCTCAGGCATTTCCTCAAACACCTTCAAAACATCGCGAAAACTCCCACACTCATTATACATTCCCATAAGAGCATTATACACAACTTGATCAGGTTCTTTCTTACCTTTAACAATTTGTCCATGAACACCTCTACCTACCCTCAAATTCGATATCCCTGAACAAGCTTTCAAAGCCATCGAAAACGCGAAATTCCCCGGTTCAATAAACCCCAACAACATTCTAACATAAACCAATAATGCTTCTTTAAAACACTTTTTTTTTAAATACCCAATTCCCATTGCGACCCAAACTGATTCAGGTCGATCCTCATTTCCAACCCCGTGCTCGAAAATCCTACGAGCTTCATCTAGTTGGTTACAAACAGAGAAAAGGGTTATTAACTTAGATAATATTAAAGGGTTGTTGAGATAAGTTTTGTTTGGATTTAAAAGAAGGTGAATATATATTCTATGACCATGTTCTACTGATTTTTTTGAGATACATGTATGGAGGAGAGACGAATAAGATTCGATATCGAATTGAGATGATTTGTTGGATTCTAATAGGAGAAGAGCTTCGTCGAGTTTTCCGGATTTTGTGAGTGATTTGAGAGTTGAATTGAAGGGTTTTGTGGGTGTTTTTTTGTTAAGGTTTTTGAAGTTTGAAGTGGCTGTTATGGTAGTTGTGACAGTTATGTTAGTTGGTAGAGAAATGGCGGGAATGGACATTTTTTGGTGTTGTGTGAAGAGAGAGTTTATGCTAATGGTAGAGAAGTTTGTTATATGGGATAACTTCTTTTTGGGGTCTTTTTTCTTGAAATGCTAAAATCTTATACGGAAAAGGGCTAAATATATCCCTATACTAATGGAAAAGGGCCAAATATACCCTTCATATGTGCCACGTAGGATAGGATATCTAAGGTGGACAACTTTAACGGAGGAGGGGTATATTTGAACCAATAGTATAACACTAGGGGTATATTTGGACCCAAAGTATAACGAAGGGTATATTTAGCCCTTTTCCGAATCTTATATTGTAGTTTTTTTATTTTAATTTTGCACATGACGTCTGGTACTTTTTCTGAGCCGACAGTATATTGGAAACAACCTTTCTATCTCCCAAGATAGGGTAGGGCCTATATATATATATATATTATATATTATATATATATATATGTATATATATATATATATATATATATATATATATATATATATATATATATATATATATATATATATATATATATATATATATATATATATATATATATATATATATATATATATATATATATATATATATATATATATATATATATATATATATATATATATATATATATATATATATATATATATATATATATATATATATATATATATATATATATATATATATATATATATATATATATATATATATATATATATATATATATATATATATATATATATATATATATATATATATATATATATATATATATATATATATATATATATATATATATATATATATATATATATATATATATATATATATATATATATATATATATATATATATATATATATATATATATATATATATATATATATATATATATATATATATATATATATATATATATATATATATATATATATATATATATATATATATATATATATATATATATATATATATATATATATATATATATATATATATATATATATATATATATATATATATATATATATATATATATATATATATATATATATATATATATATATATATATATATATATATATATATATATATATATATATATATATATATATATATATATATATATATATATATATATATATATATATATATGGATTATATATATATATATATATATATATATATATATATATATATATATATATATATATATATATATATATATATATATATATATATATATATATATATATATATATATATATATATATATATATATATATATATATATATATATATATATATATATATATATATATATATATATATATATACGCGCTGACTAAATCTAGAATCACAACAGAAAGTTTCACATTGGGATACATTGCTCCATAACAAAAGCAGCTTCATACTGAATACTCGAACTCTGTACCCTTTTTAAGGATGAAAAAATATTTATCACTCGAGTAAAACTCTTATTGATATGTTTTATGAAAGGGCTGTTGAGGAAACTTTTATTTGAAGAAGGTGAATTTATATTCTATGACCTGACCATGTTCTACTGATTTCTTGAATATACAAGTATGGAGAAGAGACGAATAAGATTCGATATAGGGTTGATATGATTTGTTGGATTCTAATAAGAGAAGAGCTTCATCTAAGATTTGGTGAGTGATTTGAGAGTTGAATTGAAGGGTTTTATGGATGATTTTTAACTGGGGTGATTTTTAACTTTTATACCTCAAAATGGTGATCTTTAAATTTTTTTCCTTCAAGCAGAAATTCTGCCTTCAGGCAGAATTTACATGGCACAGGAAGAATTTCTGCTAGAATTTGCATGGGCAGAAATTCTGCCTGTGGGGCCCAAATTAAAGGGTTTATGCGTGTTTTTTTGTTAAGATTTTTGAAGTGACAGTTATGGTGGTTGTGACAATTATGTTAGTTGGTAGAGAAATGGTGGGAATTACCATTTTTTGTGTTGTGTGAAGAGTGAGTTTATGCTAATGGTAGAGAACTTTGTTATATGGGATAATTCTTCTTTTTGGGGCCTTTTTCTTGAAAGGATAAAATGATTTATTTTAGTTTATAAAAGTTGGTGATATATAATCGAACTTCTATATAGTGACATTATTTGTCAGAAATTTTTTGGTTATTGCAGCAGAATATTTTTATAAAAAAAATATAATATAACATAGAATTAAAAATCGGTTCCAAAGAAAACTCGATTGCTATAATAAAATTATATTATATCATTGAGAGGTCTAAATGGTAAACAAATGAGATACAAGATCATAAAATATGAATATAGTAATTTGACATATATTTTTGGGTATTAAAATTTTATAATCACCCTCTAACTATGCATTAGAGTAAATATTTATATAGGAAAATGATATTTGTTCAAAAGTGAGGGGATTTATTTTTTCATTTTGGTGGAAGGAAAAAAAGATAATCACACCTGTGTCAGGTCTATCATTTGTTCTATTTTTTTCCCTTTCCCGGAGAAAAAAGGAGGAGGAATATCCATTATTTGGAACAATATTAAATGAGAAACAAACTCTTTCGTTCTTGGTATGATAAGCCCATTAACGCTTTCTAATCTACTTTTTATCTTGTATAGATTTTTCTTGCCCTTTCGTCCTCGTGTAGTGACAGATTTGCTTGCTCCCTATAGAGACACCAACACTTTTATGTTATCGAGGAGCTGAACAAGTCTACCTCCTTTTACAAAAATAGTGAAACTCATAGGAAAGGTGAAGATGCTACTTTACGAGGGAAGATGCATATAAAATGCCAATAACCTGATGTCAGCTTCTACAACATGATTTGTTAAAGAAATTCTCGAACTAGTTTGCTTATTCAGTTAGAAAACTGGTGTAGTATAACAGTGGGGCAACTTTGCTATGCAAAAGGCTCGTCCAACTCTAGAGAAGAACAATAATAACAGCAGTAATTATACTTTAATTTTAATTCTCAATGAATAATATATCGGTCCATTTGAAGTTTTGAACCCATTCTGATGTGATATTAGAAATGGACTCATTTTTTGTGGTAAATATGCTCAAAAGGTATGTATAAACCACCTTGAGAACTTGAAGATGATATCAACTGATGAGACAAACTATTCATACTCAATACTTCATAGTGCAATATTGATATAGAAGGTAATAGCACTGCTAATGCCTTGGCAAAATCTGGAGCTAAAAGGTGGAATCTATACAATGTTGAAGAATACGTACATGCTAAAGATTTACCTCTTGAAGCCATAGAAAATTTTAGAATTGAGAATGCACAACTTCCCAATTTCAGAATAAGACAAGTTAGAAGGTTTTAGATGATGATCACAATGTCTATGAAACAAACTAGATTCTCAATACAAATATATATATTCATTGATGGTCAAATTACAACTGCATGCAACACCTGAATTACAATGGAGAATACTGAAATAACAAGTAAGTAAGGATAGACAATAGGGGTGAAAAGTTTAAGACTCCGAGAAAGGGAAAAGGGGGAACAAACAGTTTCTTCATGATTCGCATAAAACGTTCTATTAAACCGTAGTCCTTTTAACCAGTTATTAATGGGTCTGGATCCCAAATCAACCTTTGTGAAGGCCTTCCAGTTCTATTGCTTCTTCTCGACCCAATAACTGGTTGTGTGATATTGGGCTGGAATTGGTTCATAATGGTCTAGAACTTTATTGATTATCTTTGGGCAATTCGCAGAATTGCACTTCTTTTGGGGTGGTCTTTAAATTTTGCCCCTCATATTTGTGGTCTTTAAGTTTTGCCCTTCGCTTGGAAAGGAGAGGTTCTGGGTTCGACCCCTCGCTCAGATATAAAATAAAAAAATAATTTCGCAAGGCAGGGGGTGTGTGTATGCCGATCCGGCATACAAATAAGAAAAACCGAGATTATGCCGGGAGTGCGTACTTTTGCCTTGAGGCATATATTTTTTTTTTTTTTACTTTTCAAGGCAAATTTTTAGTTATGCCTTAAGGAAAAGTTCCGTCTTATGGGGCATACTTTTAGTTATGCCTTAACTAAAAATGTGCTGCATAAGACATAACTAAAAGTATGCCCCATAACTATAAGGCGGAACTTTTCCTTAAGGCATAATTAAAAGTTTGCCTTATAAGGCAAAGTCTATGCCTTAAGGAAAAGTTCTGCCTTATGGGGCATACTTTTGGTTATACCTTAACTAAAAGTCCGCCCCATAAGGCATAACTAAACTATGACTTAAGGAAAATTTTGTCTTATGGGGCAGACTTTTAGTTATGCCCCCTCCGGCATAATCTTAGTTTTTTTTTAAGGATTGTATGTTGGATCCGGCATACACACCCTCCAGCACTGCCTTGCCAATTAGTTATGCCCCCTCCGGCATAATCTTAGTTTTTCCTTAAGGATTGTATGCCTGATCCGGCATATACACTCCAGCCCTGCCTTGCGAAATTATTTTTTTATTTTATGCCTGAGCGGGAGTTTGAACCCAGGACCTTAGGTATTCGCCCACCTTTCCAAGCGAACGGCAAAACTTAAAGACCACAACTATGAAGGGCAAAATTTAAAGACAACAAATATGAGGGGCAAAATTTGTCATATCACATACGTAACCTAGAAAGTTGTGCTTAAGAAGACGTTCATTCTTGGATTCTTCTAACTGTCAACTCTAACAACTGGTCTGTGTAAATTATGTGTAATCTGGACACAAAAGTCAACGGAAAGTTTCAACTCTCATGTTGTAAATAGAGAGGTAAGGCGATTATGTCCCCCTCCTCCAAATTTTTACTTTTGGGTTAAAATTGTAAAGATCATATCGCTACACCATAATGGCGGTTATTGATTTTTTTTTTTTTTAAAGTATTTACACCGAACTGAAATGGGGCCTTTAGTGTGCTAACAACTTGGAATTTAAGTTTAAAACAATAATTATATCATAATGTTGAATTGCTAATTAAGTATGAGTGAAAATTGACCAAACGAACTTAAAGTACATCTACAAACAAAGATTTCACTTAGAAATTACTCTAAAAATGAAAAGAAAAAAAAAAAGAGATTTATATTCTTATATCTACTATCAATCTCAATATTTTACATAAGAGTTGCGGTGGAGCAACTATTCCTTCATCCTTAACTAGAAGTCTCTGGTTCAAGTCATAGGCCCATAATTGCTTTTATTAGGGAGCGGTTTACCCCCAATGTGGGACATCCCGGCGCCAATCCGAATTTAGCTGGGCCACTATGCGAGTACGGAATACCGAATGGGAGACAAAAAAAGTCTATCTATTAATTGTTGAATGCAATCAAAATAATTTTGTGGAGATATTATGTCATTTCTTTGAAAATGAAATTACTATAATCGCCATTTTTAGGCATCAGATTATTCAAAAAGCACTAGCCAACAACCTCTAATACTAATAGAATCAAAGCTGACGAATTCTTTAGCGATTAACCAGTCCTTCTCATGGACTTAATCACTCAAATATCATTGTCTTTCATATTTTGTTGTGCCCACACGGCCACACCAAACATATCACAACAATTTGATGCTAATTATATATATGTCATTAATAATTTTCATATTGACTTTATTACATAAATGATTAAATGCTTCCAATTTGGTAATAACGAGTTTTGCAAGCATTGCATGATTTGCATCCTCAAATTGTTGGTGTGAGCCAGGTTGCTAGCTACAAAATATTCTGTTGTTCATTTTAATCACATCTAAAAAAAATAAAGTACAATACCCTGGGCTTCCCTCGAATTTGGCCCCGTTCATCACAATTTCCTTAGGTTAAGCTCGTGGAGGCTATCAAACTGTCAAGTTTAAGGAGACAATTAGGACCAAAAATAATTTAGGTGCAACGAATAAAAAGTGTCAAATTTAGAGGGGTTCCGAGGTATTATGCAAAATAAAATAAAAATTAGGTGAATAAGAACTAAAGTGTTACCACCAAAACTATTTTCGGCTCCGTAGGAAGAAAAAGGGTGCTACCACCGAGGAATTTGATAGGATGATTGTCATCTTAAGGTCTTTAATTTTAACCAGAAGTCTCGAATTCGAGTTAAGTGAACCACATAATTTTCTTATAAAGAGTGTTTTATTTCCTTAAGTGCCTTGCCAGTGCGGATTCAAATTATCAGTAAATTTTGAATATCGAACAATTAAATAAAAAATAAAAATAAAAAGATGATTCAAATTATCAGTAAATTTTGAATATGGAACAATTAAACAGAAAAAATAATAAAAGACAGTTTTACCTTTTTGAAATAAAGTAGCCATAAGAGTATTATTCACTATGACTAGGAGGGAAGCACATTCTAACTAACAAAATTATTAAAAATTATAAAACATCATAGTTTACTACTGAACATTAATGATAACCTATAGGGTTCAATCAAATTAGTTTCCTATACAATACAGTTAAAACATTGCGTACCTTCTTTTATCATAGAATAATCGGTCCTACCAATTTCTTAATTCTTATATATATGTCTATTATTGAACAAATTTAAGTTGAAAAAAAATTAAGAACGTGTGTTATATTTAATATGATATATTAAGGAAAAAACTTTAATTAAGATGTACGTAAATAAACAAATGAATGTAACTGTCAACCTTGGAAAGGAGGAGTTAAATTTTCTTTCTCATAGTCAATGGATCTGGACACTAATTTATAGTAGTAGCAAGTGTACTTACTTATTTTGTTAAGAATATTTAGTAGCACAATTGTTTACTTGTTAATCCCCCATAAGTTCCATTATTAGTTTGGTTACAAGAAAATCCCCTTAACAACTTCCCAAATTTACAATAATCCAATATTGAATTTAAAAAATACCCCTTCTTCTTTCTATCTCATTGATTGAATTAATATATTATAGTGATTCAAATTTTTAAGTTATAAAATAAAATAAATTTTAAATAGTTTTTAAAAATCGTCCATGGTGACACTTACAAGTAAAAACAAGCCGTGCGTAATGCGTTAAAAATGCATAGTTTTTCAATTAATATATCAACATTGTCTACCCCAATTAACATATTAATTAATACATGGTAGCAAGTGCACTAACTTATATAATTGAACATAATTAGTAGCATCATTATTTGTCTACTTAATCACCCCATTAATTCGGAGAAAAAAAGACCCCCATTGATTCCATTATTAGATTTTTATAACCAAAAAACCAAAAAAGCAAAAAAAAAAAAAAAAAAAAAAAAAAAAAAACTACCTTAACCATTCTCCAAAATTTACAATAATTCGATAATTATTTTTCAGAAGTATCCTTTCTCCTTCCCCTGGATTTATCTCCTCTTTCTATCTCAATTGACTAAATTAATAAATTACCGTGATTCAACTTAAATTATAAAATAAAATAAAATATCAAATAGTTTATAAAGTAGATCATCGACTGTTACACGTAAGAGAGAAAATCGGCAGTAAAAATAAACAATGTGTCTACTGTCTTATCCCAGTTATGATAATATTAAACATAATAGCAAGTATACTAACTTATTTTATTGAGCATAATAATTAGTACCAAGTACCAACCTTATAATTCCTTACTTAATCGCCCATTAATTCCATTATTAGTTTTGTTATCTACCCCCTGTGTCCCAATTTATGTGATACTGTTCCGATTTCGAGAATCAAACTCCTTTACTTTGACCGTGAATTCGGACATACAGTCTTTAAATTTTTTGAAAAATAATTGCTACTCTCTTTGTCCCAATTTATGCTATATAGTTTGACTAGGCACAGAGTTTGGAAAAACTTTTGTAACTTGTTGTCTAAAATAAGTCATGTAAATTTATATGACTGTAAATCATTGCATGAAGGGTAAAAGGGAAATTTGAAGTTATATTGTTTTCTAAATATAGAAATTTATCCTTTTTTTGGGACAAACTAAAACGAAACTTGTATCACATAAATTGGACAGAGGGAGTACATATTTAGAAATCACATAAAAAGTACTATAAATCACAATAATTAATAATTTAAAACATTTAAAGAACATATAAATAAATCGCGATAAAAAAATTTCTTCTCTGACTTTAAAAAAATATCACACATATTGAGACATACTCCCACCGTTCACTTTTACTTGTCCACTATTCCTAAAAGGGAAAAGGGTCAAATTTACCCTCCAAGTATGGTTTATAGTTTAAATTTGCCCTCCGTCAAAGTTTGGGATCAAATTTGCCCTCCAAGTATGGCTTATAGCTTAAGTTTGCCCTCCGTCAAAGTTTGGAATCAAATTTGTCCTCCCGTTAGGATACTTGATAAATTTACCCTTATATGGATGGAAGTCTGACTTGGACTTCACAACACAAAAAGTTAATCACGTTGGATCCACATAGGCTCCACGTAGACTCCCAATCCCAATTCTCTTTTGAAAAAAAAAAGTGCCCCTGCAACATTTGTTTTGTCATAGTGAAGGTTTCTTCATGAACTCTTCAGAGCATTTCTGAGCAGAGGAAAACATTTTTTCTCAGAATACATTCCTAAACGTATACCGAAAGTAAGATCAGAAAAGTTATGATCCTGCAAAAGTGATAACAAGACAACAAAATAAATTTGTGCGCTTAAATTTTGAAAATCCATTTTCGCCTCTTGAATAATCCATTTTTGAGAGCTTCCGACAGGGAGGCGACAATAATGAGTTAAGTTAGCTCCATCGAAGTTCACCTAAGATAGATGTCATGTTCAAGAAAGTTTTATTGGTCAGATAAATTCTATATTTCTGGAGAGAACAACGAATCCTTGGTCGATATTAAACATTTATCTTACATGCCTCCTATTTTATGCATTGCGTGTACTTTGATGCGTTAAAACTCTAGCTTTTCACATTACTACACGTGCCTTAGTGTCGCAATAATGCTAGACGGGTTAAGAGAATCGGGATCGGGAAACGGGTTAAAAGATAATTGGATTTGGGAGTCTACTTGAGCCTACGTGGATCCGACGTGGCTATTTTTTTGTGTCATGAGTCCAAGTCGACTTTCATCCACATAAGGCAAAATTTATCAAGTATCCTAATGGGGAGGGTAAATTTGATCCCAAACTTTGACGAAGAGGACAAATTTGATCCCAAACTTTGACGGAGGGCAAACTTAAACTATAAGCCATACTTGGAGGGTAAATTTGATCCCAAACTTTAACGGAAAGGGCAAATTTGATCCCAAACTTTGACGGAGGGCAAATTTAAACTATAAATCATACTTGGAGGGTAAATTTGACCCTTTTCCCTTCCTAAAATAGATTTTTATTTTTACATGTTATTTTTCACATATCAAGATAAGACAAATTCTTTTTTTCTATTTTATCTTTAACATTAAGTACTCATTCCAAATCATTTTCCAAAACCAATATCATTATATACCAATTAATATGGGCATTGTGATAAAATACATACTTTATTTGTTATTTCTTAAACAGCGTGAAAAGTAAGAAGTGGATAAGTAAAAGTGCACGGAGGAAGTAGGAAGTCATAATAAAAAAATTAAAAAAAAAACATCTTAACAACTTTCCAAATTTAATTTAATTAGTAGTAATAATCTCCCATTCATTTTCCCTACATTTTCTCCCTTTTCTTTCTCCACACTGTCTGAAAACTCCCACCCTATTCGGACCTATTTCTGACCCGAATCCATTTTAGTCAGTTTTCTTCTTGCTCTATGAAGCTTCCACTGTTCTTTCATGGTGTCTCTTTCTGAATATATAATACATAGAGTTAGTAAACAACCCATTTGGATTCCTTAAGCTTAAAGTAACACCCTTTTCTTTCTTTCTTGATTAAACCTTTCTAACTTCCTCACCAAACACTTCCCAACTAACACTTCATTTCTTCAAGATTCTTCAAACCCACTCTTTAAAACTTCAACATCTTCAAACCCTTTCAATTATACTAACAAATGAGCAAACAATCCACTTTTTTTTTTTTTTTTCAATTGATTTACTCTAAAACTTCAAGATCTTGATACCCTTTTGGTTTCTTATCCTTAATAGTAACACCCCATTTTCTTTCTTTGTTCAATCTTTTTTTTCAAGATTCTTGAAACCAACTCTTTAAAACTTGAAGATCTTCAAACCCTTTTGATTATATACCAAGAAATGAGCGACAGTTAATGCTTTATTTCTTCAAGAATCTTAAAAAAAAACCACTCTTTTTTTGTTTTCTATTGTTTTTCTTCATTGATTTACTCTAAAACTTGAAGATCTTGAAACCCTTTTGATTATATACTGTAAAATGAAGCAATTAACGGCTTTACAACAAGGTAGACGGAGTAATAGTTTTAGAGGGTTAGATTCACCTTCAGAAGGGTCAGTAAAGTCACCAGCGACTATTTTCTGGCTTGTGTTACATGGGGTTTGTTGTTTGATAAGTTTGGTACTTGGTTTTAGATTTTCAAGATTGGTTTTCTTCCTTTTGTTCACCAACTCTACTTTTAGTCCCAATGGCGGTGTTTACTCCGCGTCGTCGTTGTTTCATGATCCCGGTGCTGATGTAGGTGTTCAGACGAAAATGATGTCGTTTTCGGGTATGATTAATGTGTTGGATGTTGCATCTGTTGTTACTGCTACAGTTTTCTAGAATAATTAGTTGTTTAGTTATAGGATGAGCCTAATAGTTCATTTAGTGTGGATATGTTGGATGTTGCATCTGTTACTGCTACAGTTGTTTAGTTATAGGAAGAGCCTAATAGTTCATTTAGTATGGATTTATTGAATGTTGCTACAGTTTTCTAGAATAATTAGTTGTTTAGTTATAGGAGAGGGATTTATTGAATGTTGCCTAATAGTTCATTTAGTGTGTGGATATGTTGGATGTTGCATCTGTTACTGCTACAGTTGTTTAGTTATAGGAAGAGCCTAATAGTTCATTTAGTATGGATGTATTGAATGTTGCTACAGTTTTCTAGAATAATTAGTTGTTTAGTTATAGGAGGAGCCTAATAGTTCATTTAGTATGGATATGTTGGATGTTGCATCTGTTACTGCTATAGTTTTGTAGAATAATTTAGTTGTTTACTACTTCGTTTATGTGCCTATATAAAGGCTTATGATTAATAAAATTCATATGAGACAGTTTTTCATTCATTTTTCTAACTTGGTGTTTGCATCTCTCCAAAAATCAAAACAGGTGGTCAGGGGAATAACACGGCGGCTACGGTGTCGAGTAGCCGGGTGGTAGTAGGGCGGCACGGGATATTAATCCGACCATGGCCCCACCCGAACGCGAGTGAAGTAATGCAGGCTCATAAGATAATGGAGATAGTTCAAAGGGAACAGAGATTACAATATGGTGTTAAGAGTCCAAGGACTGTAATTGCTGTAACTCCAACATATGTGAGAACTTTTCAGACTTTGCATCTTACTGGTGTGATGCATTCTTTAATGAATGTGCCTTACGATGTTGTGTGGATTGTGGTGGAAGCTGGAGGAGCCACTAATGAGACCGCATCGCTGATAGAGAAATCAGGTCTGAAGACTATTCACATTGGATTACGTGAGAAGATGCCTATTCTGTGGGAAGATCGTCATAAAATGGAGGCAAAAATGAGACTTCGAGCTTTGAGGTATAGAAGTTTGTTTCTAAGAGCTATTTACTTTAACACCTGTATTGTATTTTTTATGTATGTGGTAGAGAAGAATAGTGCTTGGTATCAATACAGACTTGGGCAAAGATAGGGCAAAATGGAAGAAAAAGATCCATATAGGTGCTAGCTACTAGTTGAGGATAGGTTTTAGACTCGTATGGAACTTATATATATATATATATTCTATATATAAATGTATTTTCACTTTTATTTTATTTTATTTTTAAATATTATGATGATGATATGATATGAGCTTAAATGAAGAGATGAGGATTCATATAGCTGACCCCAACTTGTTTGGGATTGAGGCATAGATGTTGTTGGTAGAGAAGAATTTTAATGATTTAGAAATTGAACATGATAGTGTGGTTTGTGTTTGTGTGATGGAACAGATATGTGAGAGAAGAGAAGTTGGACGGGGTGGTGATATTTGGTGATGATAGTAATATGCATAGTTTAGAGATTTTTGATGAGATCCAAAAAGTGAAATGGATTGGCGCTCTGTCAGTGGGCATTCTTGCTCATTCGGGTGGTGCGGAGGAGGAGATATCAACAGTTCAGAAAGAGGAAGATAGGAATTTGCAAATGCCAGTTCAAGGTCCAGCTTGTAATTCATCAGATCATTTTGTTGGTTGGCACACCTTTGATTCGTCTCCATTTGTGGAAAAGAGTGCCAGATACATTGGTGACAGGGCAGTTGTGTTGCCAAGGAAGCTTGAGTGGGCTGGCTTTGTGTTGAATTCTAGGTTAGTATGGAAAGATGCTGAAGATAAGCCTGAATGGGTTAAGGATTTGGATGATGTAATGAGGGAGAGGGAGGATGTTGAGAACCCTTTATCTTTGCTGAAGGATCCTTCAATGGTGGAGCCTCTCGGAAGTTGTGGGCGCAAAATTATGCTGTGGTGGCTACGTGTTGAAGCACGGGCAGACAGCAAATTCCCTGCCAGGTTAGTTCTATAGTAGTATAAAATTTGTTTTGCATGTTCTTAGCATTAAAATATGTTTGTTGTTTTTACCTAACATTCTATATCATTCTTTTCTATTTCCTTGATCTCCTAAGCAAAATCGTAATTGTGTTTATTTCATGATTGTCATCGGTTCTTAAAACATGATAGATCCTCTTATAGTGCCATATCTCTCTTTTTCTCAAGTCCAGAGCCATGGAACAACGGTAGAAATGAGATTGATATCAGAGTTCTCAATAAAGTTGGGAACTAATAGTAAAAGGAAGATCTTATATGAAGAAAGTAGCACCACGTAAGATTTTTGGTATTCCTTCAGTTCCCTTTGTCTTTTTCTTTTGATAAGGATCAAGAGTCCATGTTGTATTTATCCTGTACCAACATACAGTGTTGTCAAAGGCGCGCTTAAGCCCTGAAGCGAGGCTCAAAACATGTTGAGCGCTTCGCCTCGCTTTATTTGCGCTTCAGTGTCATCAACAAGGCTCTAAGACATACTTTTCCTTGACAATGAGCCTCTCTTGAAGAGGTGACACTAGATAATTGATATTTCACTTTATCGTAATGTTTTGACAATTTTCTTATCCATATATTTGTTTTTCATGCTTATTATTAGTAGTCTTGGACTAAACATATATATATTTGTATTTTTTCACCATTGATCCTTTTTTCATTGAAGCCCACGCTTTATTTGCGCTTTGCGCTTAAAGCCCCAGCTGAGCTTAGAGCTTTTTTGTGCTTTTCGCTTTTAATAACACTGCCAACTTAGTAACAGTCTACCAGATTGCTGTTATTAATATAAAATACTTTACAGTTTCAAAAAAAAAAAAAAGTTAAGGGTGAAAAGTCTTTTTATTAATGATGGTGCACGAAGACTGTCCAAGATGAATTCAAAAGGACCATAAGTCAGTCTACAAAAGTCAATCCGTCTATAAGAATCCAACTGCCAGAGTTGTCGATCTGGCACAATTGTGTGGGCGTGAGTACGCATTGGATTTAGTTAATTCATCTAAGATATGCTGTCTACAACTACCTTTGTGCATTGATATATAAAACTTGTTACCCTCTCAAAGAAGAACATGGTGCCTACAACTTTGGCCAAGAAGCATAGATTGGTTGATTTGTAGTTTCTATTCTCTGGCTTATAAAAAGTATTGTTGTCCCAAAAAGAATGATACATTTCTATAGTTAGAAATAATTTTATAGTTAGAAATAATTTAACTTAAATATTCTGGGTTGAGAGCATAAATGGAGAAACATGGTCAGTAAGGATCCATATAGCCGACCCGAACTTGTTTGTGACTGAGGCATAGTTGTTGCTATACTTATCAAATGGATTTATAGGTCATATAAGATACTGAAAACTTATGAGATATACTTCTAGAACAAAATATTAGTATTAAATACATGTGTGTTATTTATACATTTATTAGCCATATCTCAATGCTAGTATACGTACTCCAATCTGGGGGGAGGGAGGGAGTAAAGATGGTTGGGTAGCTTTCTTCATGGTCCTCAGGCGGTCTGTCTTCCCAAAATCTGATTCTGCTTCCATCTACCTCCCAAAACAGAGCATTTGAAAGGGTATTCCGTCCCAGTTAAATCAGTTTCCACGAAGAGCATCCATATGGTCTATTCTCAGTATCTGTAATCCATCCTCCACTAACCTGCCCATATTTGCTATCAGTCCCAAAAAGAATGACACATTTCCTTATTTGGCAACAATTTAACTTTAAACTTTACCTTTTACGCTTAACAAGATGATTTAAAATCACACTAATATGTTTGACATGTTTTAAGCCACAAGATTCAAAAGTCTTCCTTTATTTTTTAAACTCCGTGCCCATTAAAACTACATCACATAAATTGGGACGGGGGGAGTAATAGTTACTTTTCCCATAGTCTCCTTTCTCATTATTACATCTCCAAAGTCACTTTCAAGTAAGGCTTATATCCGGCAAAACCGCATTTAGAGTGAGGCTTTAGTGAAAAAAGGGATAGATCTGATCCCCCAACTGCTTCCATAGCTATAGGGTTACTCAGTTTGGTCACTTGGGTTACTTGCTCGTGGTAAAATCTGGTTAAGGATAATAGTTTTGGTTGCCAGTAGGGATGTCTTTGTATGTCTTCATGTTGCCATGGAGCTCCAGAGGGTGGAGGAATCAGCAATATCTTCTGTGAATACCCGAAGAATGGGTTATTTTCTTATTGGAAGTTCGTGATTCATGATAGTTGGTGTTTTCTTAGTTAGTGCAACCGTTTTACTCTTTCCGAAACACACTTACTCTAAATGCAAGAATTAAAATTAATACAAACATGTGACTTTTCTTCCCTGTAATTGTTGATCCGTTGTTAGGGAAATGCAGTGGATAGCTGTTAGAGAATTGATTCAGTTTTGATCTCACTGTGCTAGAAATCAAATTTGAAGATGGGAGAAAAAGGTGATGAAAATTGATGGAAGTGGGGTCTTGAGTTAGTTCTCGTTATGAATAATTTCTACCTTCCACTTAGAAATGATTTAGGATGGTCAATGGATTTTTATTTTTTCTCCATTGGTATCATAGTGGCATGATATCTTAAAGTCTGATGACATATCTTGTGCAGACTGTTGTTTATACATATATAGTCTTAGTTTGCTTATGTAATTGGACTTGGTTTGACTAAAATGAAGCTTGGCTTGATTATATATTTAACAGTGGGGAGGCGGGTTTATTTAGGCATAAATGTAGTTGCACCTATTTCTGGAGCGGAGGCCTCTGACAATCTCAGCTCTACTTATGGTTTTTGGCATTGAATTGATTATGTTGCTCATAGTTCCATCTGTATAATATAATTAATTCAGTTTGAGTTAGACTATTAAGTTTATAGGTGGTTGATTTTGCCTTAAAAAGCTTAATTCCGAGAAAGATGAAAGAGGTGTGAGTTGCATTTTTAGGTATCTGTAATTGTTATTTCTTGCACATTTATCATTTGGTAGTCCCAACCCCTACATGCTTGGTCTCTTCCTGATCTACTTTTTCTTTGAGTAAGAAGATGAATCACATCTGGAAGGAAATCTTCATAGACGTTGAACTATGTTTTCATTTAATTTTTTTTATTTTTTAGACTTGAGCTCATTCTTTCAGAAAAATGCCAGCGATGAAGTCATTTGCTGCATATTAGAATAATACGGCTAATGTGTTGGTGCTATCAAGTATTCAGCGCCAACTTTGCCAATAAGAGACCAGAATAATATTTCTATTATGAAGTATCAAATATGACATAATGTGTTGATTGTTACTGTGCATGTGGTTCTATTATAGAGCTCATTTACTAGACAAATTGGTCACTTTCGCTCGAATGCAATATCACTAATTCCTATCCGAAATGCAGATGGATCATTGACCCGCCACTGGATGTGACTGTCCCAGCAAAACGCACACCATGGCCAGATTCTCCTCCGGAGCTCCCTTCGGGTGAAAAGTTGGTCACTATGCAAGAGCACACCGAGAAGCGCCCACCAAAAACACGATCAAGAAAACGTAGTTCTCGGGGAAAGAGGAAGCATGTAGCAAAGAACGTGGACGACCGTCGTTCAACCAGGCAATCAATGGAGAACTAGTAATAATCATCTGTGAATTCAGCAAGTTTGAAGACCGCATTACTATCCTGTGTCTCGTAAATAGGAGAAGGCATTTCTTACAATAGCAATTGAAATACATACTACCTGCCCTTTATTCAATTATATCTTTGTATTCTTTTCCACTTCTTTTTTCCCCATATCTCTTCACCGGTTTCTTTTCTGTCCTATTTTTGGTCTTTAGCCTTTTGTGTAATTGAATTGATGATCAGTTAGAAGGGTGTTGTTGCTGTTGTCACTGTTACCAGACTCCTTTTTGGCCAAAGGTTGTATTTGTGGCTTGGAGTTTATATATGTAATGACAACATCTAGAGATGAGAAAGTTTATGCTCAAATCTTGTTTTTTATTTTTCAAAATAGTGTTTCATGCCTCCAACGGGAATCTATGGTACCTATTCTCTATAAATTCCAAGGGTTGAAGTTGTTGGGATTGAAATTCCCAGGTTTGAAGGTGTCATGCAGATGCTAACAAAGCAAGCCTTGAATGACCTATAAATAGAGGCAGTTTTTTGGGTTCGGAATTTTAGTTCTTTTAAGTTATTGAATTTTATATTTAATAAATTGCACATAAGTCACTGGATTTTTTAAAGACAAATGCAGGGTTGGACCAAAGTTATTGGGTTTAACTGAACTTATAAGCTATAAGACGATCCAAGAAAAATATACTAAACGCCACACGATAAAGTACTATTTATTTACTAATACAAAAGAGAGTATAAAAATATTAAGAGAAATTCCTCCTCCTGCTCAAGACACCCAATGCCTAACCACTACATTGTAGATGTTATTGTTGTAAAGTGAAAGGAGAGATCTTCAAAAGTCCAAAACCTTTTCTTTCGAAAAAGAAAAAGTAGTAAGTCATTTGATGATTTACAAACTCAATACTAGTCTAGCAGAAACCTTTCACTCCTGGAGTGCTCATCTCGATCAAGGCAAAGGTCCATACAAACACTCTCTTACATACGGACATAATAAGCTGTTTTTTTATGTAATGAACATAAACATTTACATATGAACTGGTTGGAAACCGAGGTCTATAGATTTATTCACAGCATCGAGCACGAGTTGAGTGAGTCTGCTAGTACGAGGCCATTTGCTCTCCGGTTTGCTTTTCAACACTTCAATAGCCTTAACCAAGCTAGCAAATTCTTGAATCATAAAAGCCTCTTGTGGCAACTCAGAACTTACTTCAACTACCTGAGATTTCACATTCCATCCGATATGAAGATCCACAAACTTAGCACCAGAAGTGAAGTTGAACGAAGCAGAATCCTCATCAAATGGGATAATAAAGTCATAGAGATAACACGTCCCGTTAGAGCCATAAATTTTCAAGTCCATTGTCTCGTGTGAAACAAACGAGCAATAAAATGTAGCAACAGTTTCCTCTTTTTCCCAATATAAAGAGGCACTACATGTCAAGATAACTCCAGCTGAGTTTCTTGCTACATTAGGCAGTGCAGTTACAGTTGTTGGCAGATTTTGGTTCATGGCCCACAATATCCCCCCAATGCAGTACCAGCCTGCGTCTCCTAGTGCCCCGAGGGCATCCAAGTCTGGCTTTACTCTGATGTTATTTTCAAGAAATTCTTGGCCCGGTGAATATGATGATGAGCTGTGGATCTTACCCAAAAAAAAAGAAGGCACTTGTATAGGTTAGTTTAGATAATCATCAATAACATTTTTGGAACAAAACCTAAACACAAAAGGATTTTATAGAATAATGAATGAAGCTGCATATCCTTATTTTATAGAAGCATATATCAGACTATCTGGAATGCCATTGACCCCTTAATTTTCAAGCTACATAAAAGTGAAAATGCATAACGAAATGGTGCTCTGGAATAAACTGGTAATAGCACGAAACTAAACCTCCATAAACTAAGAACAGAGCTATTGTAAATTCCACAATTTGGTCATATCCTGGCATGGCTAGATGTTTATCTAGAGTGCAATCACAATTAGGTATCATAGTATTGTCTGATCCATAAGGATAGGAAGAAACCGCTTCATGATCAACAAAAGCAATAGTCATAAAAGGCCGTCGCCTTTGTAAATATATAAGGAACTTTAAGCCACTGTGGTAAATAAGGTAATGGACCATAGAGTCAGTTCAAATTTATGGAACCTAAATTAAACCATAACCTTCTCCAGATAAATGTACTAAACATCTAAAGTACAAAGGGGCTCTTGAAATACTAGTGACATTTCTAAACCAGACTAAATTCTTTTCCCTTTTAATATGCTGAACATCAGTCCTCTGGATCATCAAACTATCAAAAAGATGGGATGAACAAAGGACAATGGTAAAAAATAAATTCTATACTCAAAATATTATAATTTTTCCTTTCTTTATACTTTGGATCATTCATACTCTTATCATAACTAACTCATTTCGTATTTGTCCTTGATCCTAATGGAGATCCAACCTAGAGTATAAGGAAGGGTAACTCTAAACCATCAATAGTACAAAGGTAAATTTGGACCTTTCCTTCAAATTGTTTTGACACATCCAAGCCACCCAATCCACACCCATAGTGGAACTCCATTATGAGATTTCTGCTAACAACAACGATATAAATGGCCTCAAAGTATAACATACCATAAAATTAAGATATTGTATAATGGAGGGTTAAAGTTTGAACCTTTTTCCCAGGAATTAAAGCACCCTCTACCTAAATACTCGACTTTTGCCTGTGACAAGGTCTGAATCTGTGACGTGCGCCTAAACACACATCACAAGCTAAGCTCTTACCACTAGTCCAAATACCCCCAAATAGGACAAAATTTGCTAACGATAAGGATATGAATAACTCTCAAGTATAACAGAGGTAAAACTAAGATATAGCATAATTCTAAATTTGAACATTTTACTATGACTAAAGTACTAAAACTTACTGCTTTGACTTGTCCAAATAGCTTAGGATCACTAAGCAACTCCTTTAATTTACCAGTTCTTGGATGATGATACCACATACTAGCATCCATAAACTGAACCCCATTTTTCTCACAAGCATCAAGAATCTTATCCAACTCAGTTACATTCAAAGCAGTTGGTTTTTCCAACAACAAATGCTTCTTTTTTTCAGCAGCTAAAATTGCCCAATGAAGGTGAAAACTAGTAGGTAAAGGCATATACACTGCATCAACAAAAGGGTCATCAAGAATTTCATTATAACTTCCATAAATCTTTAAAGAATCTGATAATAAATTGTTCTTGATTGCAAAGTTCTTGGCTTTTTCAATTGAACGACTTGATATAGCATAAAGTGTTGAATTTGGAGATAAATTAATGGCTCTTGATACTTTTCTTGCAATCTCTGCACATCCTATGATGCCAAAACGAACTGGTTTTTCATCTTTAGACATTTTAATTTGCTGCTGCTACTAATTTTATTCTTTTTTGGTTGATGAAATTTGAGTAAAAGTATAGTTGGGTATTAAAGGTTAATGAACTGGTGATATAGAATAAACTAGGTGGCATAGCCTACAGCCACATGTACCAAACTAAAATACTCTCTCCGTTCCAAAATGTCACCTCAGCCAAAGGTGAGTGAACTGGTGAAATAGAGAAAATTTCTCTAGGTGGCATAGGCTACAGCAACATGTACCAAACTAAAATACTCTCTCCGTTCCAAAATGTCACCTCAGCAAAAAAATATTATCCCAAAATAATTGTTATTTTAGGAATTCAAAAAAAAAAATTGACAAGTATTTTCGACCAGCAAATTTTCTGTGTGTCATACATAATAACATTACAAATTTCGGTAAAGAATGATATCACAGATCCGTGTAACCATAGCAAGACAACCGGCATTGCTTCGAGGCCAAACAAAAAGGTGGATGTCCCTATCCATGGTCACATGATTTTCACATGCTGCCCAATATATATACAACATGTTCCAATGCTTAACCTATCATTTGCAAGATCAAAAAATCATATTCTCTCAAGTGTAGCCGTCACTGCTCTCTAGGTGCTCTCAAGAATAAAGCTTCATCAAACTCAAGGACCACATCTAGAGCTGTCAATATGGCTGGCAACATGGAGCCGCCCAACCCAACCCTTTATTTTAAGTAGGGTTGGCCAAGATTTCTTTTTACCATATAGGTCGAGGGGCTCAAAAGTCATTTTTCTGACCCGCCTACCATGGTTGGGCACGAATAGCGCCCCTCGAGGCCAAAAAGAATAATAAATTAATTAATTTTTAAAAAAATATAAGTAAATTAAACAAAAAGATAAAAAATAATGAGAAAAAAGAATGTAATTACTACTAAGTAGTAATAAAGCTCACCTTTCTTATGCTTGCATGGTATAATGGCGCTGTATTTCGAGGCCGAAAAGAATAATAAATTAATTAATTTAAAAAAAAAATATAAGTAAATTAAACAAAAAGATAAAAAGTAATGAGAAAAAAGAATGTAATTACTACTTAGTAGTTATTAGAAACTGGAGTAATACTTTTTAGTCTTAGAATTTATATTATGTTTAATTTTTTTTTAATGTGATCTGAATTATTGATTAAAAATAATAATTTATA
This sequence comes from Lycium ferocissimum, assembly GCF_029784015.1. NCBI lineage: Eukaryota > Viridiplantae > Streptophyta > Magnoliopsida > Solanales > Solanaceae > Lycium > Lycium ferocissimum. The sequence continues at coordinate 1,598,407 of NC_081347.1, forward strand.
TTTATTCTCTTGAATTTTTTCTTCTATGCTCTGAATTTGCGCAAGAATGGGCGGTAGAAGATTCCATTTCATATGGCAAAAGTTTCTTCTATTTCATATTGCAAAAGTTTCATGTTCAAATTGTACCAAAAATCACTTAGAAAATGTTATTTGAATTTAAAAACTTAAAGCGGTTTGGCTCCCCCCCCCTGTATGCCACTTGCAGAAATTTGGGCCACCATTTACGTGCGTCCTTCAACTAAAATGGGCACTGGCTCTACCGTTATTTAATTCTTTGGCCCTTTAGGGTCAGGTTGAAATTTGAGCCACCATTTTGACACCTGTACATCCTAACAATTGAAGATGTCTTAAGTCCTAGGTTTTTTAACTCTTTGTCATTTCGTTCTTTAGTTGTAATCCTAAACTACTTTCGAGAAGTGTTATTGTAGGATGGTTTCAACCGTTGTTACTTTGTTTTCTTGGCTATAGCTAGTCAAGGTGTGTTTGAGTGCTTGACTATAGTTAGTCAAGGTTAGTTGGTTGCTTAGCTAGAGTTAGCCAAGAGTTGTAGCTTACAATAGAGGTATTGTAAGAGGTGAGGGATTAAGAGTTTAATTCCTAGGTTGCAAGAGTTTGTAATCTGAAAGTTGCTCAGTTTAGTGAAGTTGAAACCCTACTCCGGTGGGTCGTGAGTTTTATTCCCTTGAGCCAAGAAGTTTTCCACGTAAATATCTTGTCTTATTTACTTACTGTTTGTTTACTTGAGGGAACAGATAGAGAACCTGGTTCTTTATACTATCTAGTGGACTCTTAGTTTTTATCAATTGAGAAATAAGTAGTTTTGGGGAATTCTGGTCATTCTTGGCATGATTGAGATACTTCATCTTAAAGTAAGGCTTGGAGATCAATGTTTCCCAAAATTCTGGAACACATTTGAATGGAAGAAGAGACCGCATATGTAACCTGTTGAGGATGTCCATAAGTATTTCCTCTTGGAAATGAGTCGCCATGGTCTAGATAGAAAAGAAAATGTGATCAGACAATTTTTCTAAGGTATTCAAATACTCATTAAACAATATCAACCTGGAAAATTTCATGATTTCATCAAACAATTATTTACTAACAAATAACAAATTAGAAAATTTCAAGTGGATGAAAATGAAATTACTTGTCAATTGGCAGTCGCACCATGTAAGCAACAGACGAGTGAAGTACTTTAAGAATTTCCAACATGTTTGATGCCTTAGCAATGGTTGTGGTGTCTAGTTTGACAAAATAACTCAGTGAATGGATAAATTGGCGTCGGAATAAAAGGCATATATTCGATGTCTCACATTGTTTTCTAGCGATGACACGAGTTATATGATTGAAACCACTGATGCTTGGTAATGATTTGTCGACTTTGTGTTTGGTTTTTTGTCTCACTGGGGCAGATGTGCTCTAAATTACAGAGATATCATGCATTATTCAATTCTCCCTATTTACCCCCAAACACCGCATAATTATTTAGCTAAATTTTCCTATTAGGGTCTAAAACACAACAATTTAAAGTAAAATTAAGCACAGGAAAACACCTTCTAGTCATAGTAATAGAATCTAAGTTCAACAAACAAAAGAATTAACCTGATCAATGAAATTCATCAGCTTTGTATTATTATTTGATAGCTTCACAACTCTTTCCCCTGCAATCTATATATAATATAAATATAAAGGCATAGCAAAGGATGCGACACCTCTCAATTCCTATTTATCTTTTTTCTCCATTTTTTGACCTTTTTCCCTTCATTTATCTATTTATTTTATTTTTAATACCCAAAAAAGTCTTTAATTCAATTAATCAACTTTTCACCACCCAGTATAATTGTCTTCTTTATTAGATATCTTAATATGTATTTATGTGTTGTTACACCTTTTCCCTTCCCCACGTTATGAGCAGAAAACGCAGGATTTGCTTCTAGGAAATTAAGGAGTCCAACATTACTTGAGTGGAAAAGATTAAATCAAATGAGGAATGTTGAGAGTGCAGTTTCATTATCAAACACCAGCCACAAGGTAAATTTCACGTTTGCTTGTCAAATCCTACTATATATGATCAAAAACACGTACTGTATCAAGTTTATCTTGAAATAATTTGCATCAACTAAGGATTGGTGATTGTTTAGCAGCAATCTGTCTATTAAAACAATTTTTCTTAATTTAGCAAAAGGCTTAATGCATATCTCTTTATCACACATTCCTTTTTTTTTATTTTTTGAAACGTTTTTTTAAGTTTGTTGTTCCTATTAACCCCCTAAACGCCAGGTAAGTGTCTATCAAATCATTTTTTATTTATCTTTTTTTTTAATAATGTTTATATCTTACAATGTAGCAACTTTTAATGCTAATATATATTCTAATTTAATTATGCTATTTTTTAGCTAAGATTAATGTGTTGTTTGAGAGGAAAAAAAGGAAGCTCTTAATGAAACTTGATTACGTGCGTTGATTGTCCGTCCACTTCAAACACTCAAAATGGACACATCCATGAGGGTTGAGAATAGCTAATTCACGTTTAAAATATTACTTTATCTTCATTACCACAATTTATTTTTTTTTCTAATAAAAATCATGAGTTAGAATGTTTGATGTACCACTGTTATGTTTTTGGAGATTCATTTTCAATGAAACAACAAGGTTTCAAATTAATGTTGTCTTTCTTTTTTTGTTTTATTTCTTTAAGCCTTAGCAAAATCTCCTTTCTCTTATGATTCCATTTCTTTTACAGTTTATAATTTTTGAAACGTTTTTTTTTAAGTTTGTCGTTCCTTTAATTTGACGCCAGGTTAGTCCTTTTGAAATCATTTTTTATTTATCTTTTTTTTTAATAATGTTTTTGGCTTACAAAATTATTACTTTGAATGTAATTATATTCTATTTACTTTATTTTTACTTTTTTGGTAATTCATTAATGTGTTGTTTTGGCCTTTGTCAGCTTCTAAATTAAGATTGACTAAGTTAAACTCCTTTTTCTTTCATTGTCCGTCCACTTCAAACACTCAAAATGGATCTTCACAGGGGGTTGATGATGGAAGCCATACTGCCTATGGTACAATATTTCTCATAGTTATTGGTTGTTAATGCCCCAAAGAAATATGACACAGTCTAATAAACATTAGAAGCCAGCCAAAGAATAAGCAAATAAGTTATCTTTTTAGTCTTTTAGAATTTTTATAGTAGTTATACATTTTCATGAGCACATAGTGTTAATATTTTTTAATGTGAATGAATAAATATGGCAATGTGTGGTAGAGTGGTAGCAATGAAATCACACGAGAATGTTTTCAAATGGTTGGTTGTAAAATTAATTATCAAATCTGTGTAAATTATCACAAAATAGATGTGATCCATATACAAATTAATTTTTACATAAGCAATTCATGAGAGAGAAAAATGAGGATTTTGCAAGAAAAAAAAAGGATACAATAGGGGAGTTGTTTCACTAGAGAAGAATAAGAAAGAGACTAGGATTGTATAGAAAGAATTCTCCTCTCAATTTAAAGGAAGTGGGGTATGATGAAATGCTAGGAAGTTATCTAGAAAAAGAAGCACACATTTTAAGCTTTTGTATAAAATTTGGGAAGCAAATGAAGCAAGGGAATATAACAAGATATAAATCTATATATAATATAAAGCTAGGCATAGACAAGGTGATGTGGCACCTCTCTATGGCCACATTGCTATTTATCTTTTTTCTCTTTTTTTTGCCCTTTTTTCATTTTTTAACATAATTTTGATTAACAAAAACCTCATAATAAAGGCAAATGATCAAGTAAATAGCCCTTAAAATAATCTGCCCACGTATTGCAATAAAACCCAATTAACAATCGGCGCACGTATTGCAATAAAACACAATTAACTATCTGATTCATCCCACGTAGAAGAAACAATTAGTGATACATTAAATCTATTTGCAATAAAGTCTAAACCGTTTTCCCCCAGTAATATTTATGAAGAAATTATATCTAATTTTATTACCACCTCACGCTGACAGCAAGCTGGGCCTTGGTCTATTTAGTGAGCATGTCTATTGATTTTTGTTTACATCAGATTGTTCTAACCACATGAGGTCTTTTGTTGTAGCTATACAACAATTTTGACGCTTTGCTGCTTATCATGGGTGGCTATGCCCTCTAACTGTGTACCTAATATAAAAAAACTGAGAATGCAGAAAATATAACTTTTCTGTCATCTTCGTCTTACTTTTCTGCAACTATTGTGGAATATTTCATGTGGTTTGACTGAGTTGTATTCATTTGCTTTTATTTCTTTCCGTTTTCATTGCTTTTGCACATTATTGTCGGTTACTTTAATTTTTTGATAAATTTTTAGAAGAGCGTCGAGCAAACAACATATTAGCTCTCATTTGTTCTTCTATTAAATTTATTTTTCATGTGATTTTTAAGACTTGACAACTATTATTGAATTTTAGCTCTCATTTGTTCTTCTCTTATATTTATTTTCGTGTGATTTTTAAAACTTGACAACTATTATTGAATTGGCGGAGGTCCGCACAAGCGGTGGAACATGTGATTTAATTCGATGCGAAGTGAAATATCTTACCGAGTCGATCCACTAAAATCTTGAGCAAGGTGTATAGAATCAGATCCCAAAAATAGTGAGTGTTGTCTTTCTTATGAAAAAAAGTCATTATTATTTTACTTGAATAAATACTTTGATGCATGAGATATTTTAGTTTTGTGGTTTTAGATAGAATTTGTTTATTTTTAATGAGTTTTTTCCTTTTTATTTTTTTGCTATTTACTTTTTGTGTAAAAGCCTCTAAGTATACTGTCAAAGTTTTTCCCGACAAGGTAATAAAAATGAGTTTTCAAATTAAATCGTAAATGCCTTGTAGAAATCAATTTATATGTTCAATTGCTTTTTAAGAATACGAAAGCTTTTGTAATTTTTATTTTCAATTCTCCTTGCCATTTTGTTTGAGGAGTTCGAAAATATATAGAGGGACACAATACAATATGTGTGTGTGTGTAAGAATTCGGATAAAAACAATTAGTTTCCTACAAAAAGGAAATTTAGTTAAGCATACATTAAAATTTTCTAAAATTTTTGGTGCTCAATTTTTGTAAATTTTACTAAAAATCGTACTGACTACTGATAAAAAATACCATGCATCATATTTGTTCCTCTGAAGTATGAATTATTTTAAGGCGAGATATTTCAAGAAAATCATACGAGAGAGACGCTAAACCAATTTTTTTTTTAATCAATAAGTACGAAAATATTCTACAGGAATTAAATGTGAGAGGACTAATTTAGTTAACTTTTATTGAATTGTGCCTTAAGAAATCTGTCTTTACAAAAACAAAGTGTTCTTTTTTGTAAAGTGTTAGTACTATAAAAAAAAAATTGTCACCTATATTGTTTAAATTTATGAAAAAGATTAGCTTGTGCACCCGCGCGATGCTCGGTCAAATTCACTAGTTATAACATATTACAAGAACATGGTCATTTGATTCCCAAAATAAAAAGGTGCTCTAGAGGATTTAAAGCAAACCAAAGAAAAAATTCATTTCACTATATATAACAATATTAGGAATAGTAAAGGTGATGTGATACCTCAATTTCACCAAGCAACACAATTATCTTTATTCTTCTTTTGTGGCCTTTTCTCTATTTTTTTCTTATTTACGTGATGTAAAAAAAAGCTCAAAAATCACTCCTTTAACACTCTTAATTATGCTAAATAACTATGTTAAAAAACTAAAAAAATAATTTCGTTAACTCTCTTAATTATTATAAGAGTTTCCGAACTCCCTCATTTGGTTCTCCTAATTACACATCTATGTTCAGAGTGTTGACGAAGGTCAGATTTTTCTTTCTAATAACGTAAATGAGGTATAAATATGGATAATAAATTGTATTTCTCTCTTTTATTGCACTAACTACACTGCTTATTGCAATATTTATCAAATGGTGACATTAATTATTTAACAATATATTTTAATCTTTGTTTATAACCGCGCGAAGCGCGGACAAGTACACCAGTTAAAAATTATAGTCAGCCCAAATAGCGGAGGCAAAAAATAGATACCTTTGCGGATTTGATTAGGAGACACTAATTTCTTCCTTGGTTGGTGATTTTTCTTTTGAGTCATCTTTGGAGTTTTTTCTCTCTATTGCTTTGATTGAAAAAATTCGCCTTTGGTGTTCGTCTTTGAAGCTTCAATTTGAAAGTTAGGGTTATTTATATTGTGTGCCGTTCGGGTTACCTGTGCATCTATTGCTGATTTATACGAAGGTTGTTTTCTAGGCCATCCTTTAAATTTTGTTCCTATTTTTTAAAATTGTGCAAATATAACCATTAAAAAAGGTGAAAGGGCGTAGATGCTCCCTAAAAATAAAACAATTACCCACCCATATCCTTTTACTTTCACGCCTCCAAACAGGGGCGGATGGAGCATTATAATTTGGGGTTCAATTGAACCCCAAACTTTCAATGCGGTGTACAAATTTATATGTAAAAATTTACTAAATTTACAATAAATAGTAGATATGAACCCATAACTTTAGAAATATAATGGTTCAATGCTAAAAAATTTAAAAGGTTGAACCCCAAGAGTTTAAATCCTAGATCCGCCTCTGCCCCCAAAACTATAATACTAATATGGTATATAAATATACTGATTTGGTATAATGAAGGATCATGTTCATTTAGTTAGAAGACACACTTTTCTAAAGAAAACCTCTATGATACCATCATCTTATATACATTTACTATGATGGTGTCATGGAAGACTATTTCAGTCTTGCAATGAGACGCCCCTCAACCTTCCATGATAGCATCGTGGTATATAAATGTACTGAGATGGTATCATGGAGGACTGCTTCAGTCCTTCTCTTAGTCTTCCATGATACCATCATGATATATAAATATATTGCGATGGTATCATGGAGGAAAGGTTTTGGGCGAGGGGGTATTCGGGTAAATATTTTGGGAAAAGGCATAAATTGACTCTTAAACTTGTCCCCAAAAGTCATTTTCACACTTAAACTACCCTGGCGACCCATCACACACCTCATTATCTAAAAGTGACATTTTTTACCCCCTAGAAGCAGATGTGGCAAAAACAAAAATTATAATTCAAAAATAGACAAGTAAAGTCAAAATTAAAATAAAAAATAATTTTTAAATAATAAAAAAATTAATTCCTCCACCACCCCCACCCCACCCCCTTCTCCTCTAGCTTCACGCCACCGCCACCCCACCCTCACTTCTCCTCCGTTGAGTCCACAAGAACAGAAATCAGACAACAAAGGGGAAGACAATCCTCGGATATTTTTTTATTTTGCTCCGGCGAACTACCGCCAGTTCAGTCTAGATCTTACCCATTTCCGGTGAGATGGGGTGGTGGGGTGGTTTATTGGTGAAGAAATATAATTATTGGAGGATTTCTAAACATTTAATAAGGAATTAATTAGTATAAATATAATTAACTAAAGCAAATCAAATGAATAAAGAAAAGGAAAAGAATATAAATTAAAAATTAGAGGATTTTCGACGTGGCTCCGACATGGCACTGACGTGGCGCTAATGTAGCGGGCGAGTGTGCAACACCTCCGTCTGTGCAACTAGTTATATGTGTATCAGGGAGTAAATATGTCACATCCCTAATGAGGAGCAGATGACGGCTCACCCGCGGTCGAAAATCACCTGACTTAATAGATACTTAGAACATCACATACCATAACTCAGAGAACACCTGCACGCAGAAAAGGCCCAACATAGAAATATCCGATAATTCAACACATATGTATATATGCAGACCGACAAGGTCGCCACAACATAAAGTATGTCATAAAGCCGGCAAGGCTATCAGAAAATATCCAAAACCCAAAATAAGGCCGACAAGGCCATACATAATATTTACATATCCAACTATGTCTATGAGCCTCTAAGAGTGTACATATGAACATATACTACACTAGCAGAAAAATACCAAAAGACAAAGAAGTCCGAGAAATGCACTTGCTAACACCGCCGGTTAGAAAGTCCTACTGCGGTCGCTCCTCAATAACCCTGTCAGTGCCTGCAGCATGAAATGCAACGTCCCGTGCAATGGGACGTCAGTACGGATAAAAGTACTAAGTATGTAAGGCTGGAATCAATAACATAAGTAAAACGGGGATACAAAGACAATAGAAGTGACCTGCCATTTGAGAACGTACAGTATACAATGCATGAGTTTAAAATCATATGCAAGCATATACATATATATAAATAGTATCATCATCATAACGTACCCGGCCTTTTCAGGACTCGGTGTGTAACGTACCGGCCCTTTCGGGACTCGGTGTGTAACGTACCGGCCGCTTTCGGGACTCGGTGTGTAATACCAACCCGATCGGTGGTTGCACAATAGGTGAAGTACCCGGCCGACTATAAACGCGGCTCGGTGTAGTAAAATAGTGCATACATACATATATACCATGCATAATGAGCCAGTGAAGTAACAACGGCCTTTCGGAGTGACATAAGGTCATAACCTCCGAATGAATTATGGAGCTCGTATCGAATCCAAGGAATTAGCTTAATGGTGATAAACATGATAATATGGTAAGAATCAATCAAATAAGTAAGGCAAAATACATCAAAGCATCCCTGAACTATACCCGAAAAGTCGATATCACACCTAAACTATACAGGCGACCTATTACACACCTGAACATCTAAAAACTGAATTTATTACCACCCTACAAACTGATGTGGCATAAATTATAAAAATAATTAAATAAGAAGCGCGTGTTTTAGTTAAAAATTTTTTTTAAAAAAAATCTAATCCCCACCCCAACCCCTTTCTCCTTCCTTTCTTCTTCATCTTTTTCTTTTTCATTCAACGTGAGTTACCCTCCCCCCCCCCGCCTCCTCCACCCTCACGCCACCTCCAGCCCTAGCCCCAAATTTGACCACCACCACGCCGCCCCCTTTCCCCTCCATCTTCTTCACCATATATATCACCAACACTAGATTTCCATAGCCACCACCTCCATTAATTTCAATAGCTACCATTAAACCCACCACCACCAAAATCAAAATACCAATACCAAATCTTAATACCAATACCGAATCAAAATCATAATCTATCAAGTAAAAAGAAGCAAGTGGATTACTACTAAATTTCTCGCAAAGTCTATTGGGTTGTGGATTTTTTTTTTAATAATGAAATTAGTAGGGGAGAAAGGGCGGGGGAAAGGTAGCAGTGGGGATGGGATGAGATTGAAAAAATATGAAGTTGAAGGATGAGAATGAAGAAGAAATGGGATGAAATGGGAATGGAGAAGAAATAAGAATGAAGAAGAAATGGGCTGGTACTACTACTGCTGATGTAATAGCAGCAGCAGTAGTAAAATTACTAATACTCCCTTTGTTCAAATTTATTTGTCCATAATTATTGGAGGATTGGTTGTGGTGAAATTGGTGGCGGATTGGTGGTAGTGAAATTGATTGCGATGGTGGTAGCGTATTGGTTTGGTTCCAGTGAAATGAGGTGGTGGTGATGAAGAAGAAGATATAATTATTGAAGGATTTTAATGGCTAATTAGGGATTAATTAGTGTAAATATAATTAATAAAAAAATTAAATGAATAAAGAAAAGAAAATAAATATAAAATTAAAATTTAGGAAATTTTTAAGGTAGAGCTGACGTGGTGCTGGTGTGGCGCTGATGTGGCAAGAGAGTGGGTTACACTTCCCATTGTGCAAGTGGTCATCAGTTTGCAGGGGGTAAATAATTTCAGTTTTTAGATATTCAGGTGTGTAATAGGTCGCCTGTATAGTTTAGGTGTGATATCGACTTTTCGGGTATAGTTTAGGGGTGCTTTGATGTATTTTGCCAATAAGTAAGGCATTAAGATTGAAATACATAGCATAGGAATGGAGTGAAGTTGTTATGCAACGCTTATGTTCATGTTCTAGTTGGATTCGTGCCAAAGAAAGAAGGAAACGAACACCTTACATACCTTATCCGTCAAGCCACCACTTAAAGAATTTCTTACACCGATGCTTGCCCTTCATCCGAACCTATATATCGAGAAATACATCTTTAATCATACTTTCATCATATTTCCATCAACTTATAAGCACTAATTATTGAAGACTAATTTGGGTTACGAAAATTTGGCAGCATCTCCCCTATATCATATACTTCCTCCAAATACCAAAACAACTCCCAAACAATACCAACAACATCAACAACAACATCCTCAATATTCTACAAGATAAATATGTATATTCTCATCCAAAACTCTCTTCAAACCTCAATCCATAAACCAACAACATCAACACAACAAACTATAACTTTTATTCTTGTAAATATTCCTAAATCAACGTTGATAAAGAGAGAGATTCAATGATTCATACCTTATCTTTACTAAAGTAGCAAGATGTTCAATATTTACTTTGTTTTCAAGCCAACTCCAACACAGAATGAAATTATAAACGAGATTACACGTTGTCCGGGCCTTGATTAATACGGCGTAACTTGAATTTTACTCAAAATCCTCACTTTTTATGTGATATAAAAGAGAGTCTTGGTTGCTGAATTTTCTGGAAATTTTCAGAAGTTTTTGATGGAAAAAAATGGGGTTTTTAACCTTTTTATAGTGGCTCAAAGTCGGCGATCAGAAGCTTGATCTTCTTTCCGTTCTCTCAGCCTAAATTATAACGTCCATAATTCTTTACTCCGATGTCCTATCGATGAGCGGGTTGCTGCGTTGAAAACTAGACTCGACGAACTTCATTTTAGGATTTTGAAACACCTTAAAACTCCTAATATGCATGAAGATATACCCCTCCAAAGTTGATCCAAAATTCTATCCTTGATTCTGCCAACTTTTTTTTTTTTTTTTCAAATTTTTGGTAAACTTATTTTCCTTGATTTGCTTGGTCCCAGAGTCTTCCATAGCTTATTATATGAACTTAAACCCTCGTAATCATGAGATAGATGCATACAATCTCTTATATTCTAGGAAATGCTCCACGTCTACACTTAAACAACTAATGCCTAGTAGATTTCACGTACAAGACTACGAGGTGTAACAAAATAATATCACTTTTAAATATATTAGGTGTGTAATGGGTCACCAAAATAGTTTATGTGTGAAAATGACTTTTGGGGATAAGTTTAAGGGTCAATTTATGCCTGTCCCCAAATATTTTTTGACTGATTGGGTAAGAAGCGTAATTATTTTATGAGGGGCATGGGGTGGTGTTGGCACCTAATTTTGACCCACGATATTTCTGCTTAACCACTTCTATTTGTTGTGTCACAAACAGAGTGAAATACCAATTTCTGAGAAATAAAATGATTTTTATAAATTGTTTCGGTGTCATTTTGCCATTCCATTTGGCAAAATGTCATAGTATATGATATTATAGACCATTTAATTTTTTTGCATAATTTTCAAGTGTTTCCGGATAATTATATGATTTAAGAGATTTTTTTAGTGAAAATAATTATTAAATTAATTATTTGAGCTAAGTTCTTAATTCTGAAATACACATAATAATTATCCGACTCTGTTTAAGACAAGAAATTTAATTGATTAAGTGACACAAGAAATAGAATTGGGCATTCACATTTATAGAATGTTTTGAAGCACCCTCAAGAACACATTTCCCTAGATTATTGATTTCCTTGAGACTTAAGTTGATATAACTATTATCCCGTAACGAAAATTATCCTTTATATCCTACAATTTTTCTGCTTAACCCTAAAATGACTTGCAAAGCATGTTCGAGCGTTGGTGTTGCTGCAGATTGCAGCGATTGTACGCTTGATTCATACTTTGGGCGGTTTACTTACGATGATCTTCGTGTTCTTGCAATTGGTTATGCTGGGATACGGGGATTTTGTGAAATTTTTGAATCTATTGCTGATGATGGAAAGATTGACTTTATTAAATCCGAGTTGCTGTAAGTTTTTAATTTTTTAAACTATGATTTATTAACTTTTAATGTGTAGTTATTCTAAGTTCAACGTTGGTTTTTGTTTGTTGCAGGCGAATCCATACTGTGACCCAAGATGCTTCTGCTGCTGAGAAAGATGTGGAGATATATGGTAAGACTTTTGTTAGAGTAAACAGTGAAGTTACAGTATTGCTTTTATTTTATCTCGCAAGACTTTTGGAGATATTGAATCCTCTATTTTTTTGAAGCTGAGAAAGATGCTCTGCGTGGTGAGAAAGATGTTCCTGCGGCTGAGATTAATGCCCCTCCTGCTGTTTTAAAAGATGGGGAGAGTAAGACTTTTGTTTTCTGTTACTGCTGTTCTTGCAAAATATGAGATAAACAGTGAAGTTAGAGTAGGGCTTTTATTTAGAGTAAGACTTTTGGAGATATTGAGTCCTCTATTTTTTTTTTAAGCTGAGAAAGATGCTCTTGCGACTGAGATAGATATTCCTGCGGCTGAGAATGATGCCCCTCCTGCTGAGATCGATGCTCCTCTTGCTGTTTTTAAAGATGGGGAGGGTAAGACTTTTATTTTCTGTTACTGCTGTTCTTGCAAAATATGAGATAAACACCATATGAAGCAAATAATAACCAGATTCCAACACAACTTGGTAATATTAGTTTTTTAGTTGGTTTCTTGTATTATTTATTTATTTATTTGGTTTCATGACCTTTATTTTCAAAGGCCCAAGACCAATAATCAGAGTCCTCAACTCACTAAAAATTAAAAGCCTCAAGAGGCCCAATCAAACGCAAAAAATCAGATGCCCAATACATACTATGAAACCTTTGAGGCCCAATCAAACCTAGAAATCAGATGCCCCAATACAAACTATAAAATCCTTAAAACCCTAAAACTTAAACACCACCTCTGGAAAACACTTAAAATGGCATCCAAAAGCAGCTCCAAAGACCAAATGTGAAATATGCTCTGCGGTAAATTCGTTGAAGTAGTATCTTCTTGAGAAACAAATTTCCAAAGAACTAGCAATGATTTATGGTGACTCGATTGCTCATTAAAGCTAGTTCCATATATTGAGGCCCAACCCGACCCCTTAAGGGTGAGCCTTACCCGCTTCGAGCAGAAAGTAATGATTTAGGGTTTAGATTTCTAGATTACTTAGAGCAACTTCCACAAGATAAAAATTAAATCTAGTACTATAAATATTAGTTGACATTATGTTTACCAACCCTAGAAAAATATTTACTATACAAGTTTTAAAAGAAATGTAACTTTTCTTATGTTAAGAAAACTAAGAAAACCAAATAAGAATTTTGATTACATAATTTCGAATGTACTCCCCTCCCCTATATGCATGAAGTAGTGTAGATAAAGAAATCTTGTAGATCTTGTATTCTTATATATGTATTAAGAAATCCATTAAATAGATCAATAATCAGAGTCCTCGACTCACCAAAAATTAAAAGCCTCAAGAGGCCCAATCAAACGCAAAAAATCAGATGCCCAATACATACTATGAAACCTTTGAGGCCCAATCAAACCTAGAAATTAGATGCCCCAATACAAATTATAAAATCCTTAAAACCCTAAAACTTAAACACCACCTTTGGAAAACACTTAAAATGGCATCCAAAAGCAGCTCCAGCACCAAATGTGAAATATGCTCTGCGGTAAATTCGTTGAAGTAGTATCTTCTTGAGAAACAAATTTCCAAAGAACTAGCAATGATTTATGGTGACTCGATTGCTCATTAAAGCTAGTTCCATATACTGAGGCCCAACCCGACCCCTTAAGGGTGAACCTTACCCGCTTCGAGCAGAAAGTAATGATTTAGGGTTTAGATTTCTAGATTACTTAGAGCAACTTCCACAAGATAAAAATTAAATCTAGTACTATAAATATTAGTTGACATTATGTTTACCAACCCTATAAAAATATTTACTATACAAGTTTTAAAAGAAATGTAACTTTTCTTATGTTAAGAAAACTAAGAAAATATATATTGATATTTAATGGATTTCTTAATACATATATAAGAATATAAGATCTACAAGATTTCTTTATCTACACTACTTCATGCATATAGGGGAGGGGAGTACATTCGAAATTATGTAATCAAAATTCTTATTTCTTATTTACCATCGTCAATTCTCAACTAATTTCTTATTTTCTGGATTATGATGCATTTCTTCTTTGGACTATTCATCGATGTGGATTCAGCCAAGAGTTAATTTTTAAATTACTTAAGTATAGCTAATTAATATATATCACTAACTCAATTTATTATTTAACCATAATAAGTTTACATAATATGATATCAAATTTGAGTAAGTTTTTTCTAACTAAATACTACTTGCCTTTTTAGGTGTTCACAAAGTAGGAGCATCAGTCCAAGTGGAGTAAGCACTTTATAGGCATGATAGTGACAAAAGATTTTAATAAAATTAGATTTCTGACGAGAAAGGGAAAAAAGGGTGTGTAATTTGCTTAAAAAATGGTAAATAAACGAATAGTCTCCTAATAAAGTTAAAAGCACCTTGACTTAAATCACTGATTTGAGAGCACAAATGAATTCAATTATTTTAGAGATCCAAATCCTCCTTTTTTGGAGCTGCATCTTTCTCGACAACCACTACCTCTTTGCCTTTAATTTAGTTTCACATTGAACACAAGGTATGACTATCATGTTGAAGACTTCATGGAAAACATATCACACATATAAAACAACATCTACTTAAATCTAAGTAAACAACCAGTTCTCAACTGGACTAAAACTAACAAATATAAACCAAAATAAGCTAAAACATGATCATATTATCTAACTAAACAAAATAAATCCCTAACAACTACATCAAACATCTACTATTACAAGCACAATATCGCTGTAAATATGCTTCGAAACTCAAACTACCTGCAGTTTTAGGTGGGTTAGAAGCAACATCAACTTGTTGGTGCATGAGATCACCCCTTTTAGACAGGTGAGCAGAATCATCAAGTTTTCTGCAATAAAAGAGAGTAGAGAGTCAAAACAGGGTAATAATATAAAACAAAAATACTAAAATTAAAAACGCAAAAACTCACTTCAATATTTCAGGAATCCATTATGATCTTGATGAACCTGAAACGCTAAGTAATTGAGCGCGCAAGTGCTCAGCATCCCCAAAATGGAAGGCAAGCTTGAGAAATTCAGTGATGGTGAATTCACGAGTGGAGGAACGAGGGTAGGATTCACATATGAAATAGTTCAGGAAAATGCATTCCTTACTCTTACAGCAGAGTTCAGGAAAACAAACAGTTGTTAAACAAATTTCTTCAGAAAAGAAAAAGTACAAAAAAAAAAAAAAAAAAGATATATAAACCCTAAGAATAAACTTCTCTCCCTCTCCATCAGAAGTTTCTCTCCAACTACAGATGCAGTAGTAGGGTCAGCATGAAGTGGAGGAGGACGACCATCATCAGTTCCTGCATAATAATTAGGGTTCTTGAGATCTAGAATGCTAGTAGGTGATAACAAACTAGTCTAGGTGACATTTAACATAATACTTCCAAGAGGTAAAGCAGAAAAAATCAAAAGAAAAACATCAAAACAATTACAACAAATGAAAAAAACTATGAAAAGAAAAACAGCAGCCACCCACATGAAAAGAAAAGAAAAAAAGAAGTACCTGCAGCTTTAGGGGGTGAGCAACAACATCAGCTGTTTCAAGCATGAGCTAACCCATTTTAGGTGGGTCAGCAGGAGCATCAATGTCTCTGCAATAAAAGAGTGTAGAGAGTCAAAGTCATATTATAAAACAAAAGACAAAAAATGAAAACACAAAAACTTACTTCAATCTTTGACCAATCCATGTTGAACTTTAAGAAGCTGGAACACGGTCCAATTTGTGCGAAAGCTCTCAAAGACCTTTAAAATGAGCTGAGAGCTTGCAAAAGTCATCAATAGAGTATTGACGATCAAAACAATGAGGGTAGGATTCACAAATGAAGTATAAATGAAAACTACATCTCTAACAGGGAGTAAGGGCATCCAATGAAGAGCTAATTCTGCATTGGAGGTCTAACATCTGAATTTTAGGGTATTATCAAAATTTTAGGGTAAATGGATATTTTCAGAATTGGATTTTTTATAGTATGTATTGTGGGCTGGGTTTTAGGGTAAATGGATATTTTCAGAAGTAGGGTTTTTTATAGTATGTATTGTGGGCTGGGTTGGGCCATTAAAATGCCACTAATTTATGGTCATTAAGTTGGATTGGGCCATTAAAATGCCACTAATTTATGGTCATTAAGTTGGATTGGGCCATTAAAGGGCCTCCGATTATCCAAGCCTCCAAAATGATCACACCACTTTTGGAAATCTTCACCCGATAGATCATTAAAGTGATCACTGAAAACACATCTAAGACAGTGAGTCATGGGATCAACCAAAACATAGGCTTTACATTGGCAAAGAAACATTTTTAGGGTTTAGGGATTTTAGAAATGGATATTAAGGGTTTTATATTAAGTTTTAGGTTGGCTCTAGGTAAATGGGTTTCGGATTAAAGTATTGAGTAAATGAGTCTGTTTGACATATTGAGTTTTAGGGTTGGGTAAATGGGCTACGGATTGACAGGATTGAGTAAATGAATCTGTCTGAGATATTGAGTTTTAGGGTTGGGTAATGGGCATCGGATTGACAGGATTGAGTAAATGAGCCTGTCTGAGATATTGAGTTTTAGGGTTGGCTAAATGGGCCTCGGATTGACAGGATTGAGTAAGTGGTTTCTAGTGGAATAGTCAAAATAAGATACAAAACTAAACAAATAAATAAATTTCTACTATATAGAAATGGGAGTTTAGGGGACGAACACAATTGTTTCAAGTCGTACCTCTTGCATTATCAATATATACATTTTTAAACTGACCTGTGCAACTTACTGGACCCTACAACCTAAACTTGGAACACGTGTGCCCTACGTGTCCTGAGAAGCCATCCTGAACTTCATCTAGATTTCCCAAGATAGAGAACTGGAGGAGTTGTGATCATATCAAACTCCTGTTAGATGTCTTCAAAGGAAAGTTTTGGTCTCTTCATATTCAAAATTTTCAGCTGTACAGCTTTTCTTTTCATCATCGATCTCTGCCTTTTTTTTCTGCCCTATCTTTGTTTTGGTCTTGGCTTCTGAATTCATATCAATTTCTTTTTGACGTGGATCGTTGAGTTCTGCTTAGTTTATTTATCTGTGCTTCCTTCTTGATGAGCATGTAAACGTTTGATTCTTTTTTCTCATACAGATTATTGATCTAGAATTTTGCCTCTAAAGTTATATTTTCATTTATGGTTTATATTTCTTTAGTTAAGACATAGCTTGTCTAATTTTGATATTCAGTTTTTCTCTTTCATGAGGTTTTATTTGTGAATTCTGCTGCCTCTTTGGAATTTTCTGCTTCAGTACCCTAACTACTACTACTACACTAATCACGGGAAAAAAATAATAATTAACAAGGGAAGAGACATGATGCAACGAATGTGTTTGATGAAATTGCGCAATGAAAGGAAGATAGCTCCAACAAGTCCTTTAACCTCTTCTTCGCAATGAAACAAGCTCCTTATATAGTATCAGACACTGATTAGATCACTAAAGTTGACTTTTACTACTGATAACAACTTTGATTTTGTTGATCGGTAAGTTTCTATGAGATTTATCAACATTTTCTTGTTTGCTTTCATTATTTTCTGTGTTATATACTAGGATTGTTTTTATACAGTCAAATTACATTCGGCTCTTCCATCTGCATTGTTTAATTTATCGAGATGCAAGACTGTCACTGATAGTTTGCATGCATACAGGGAGAAAATTATGGAATCGAGGGGAATTCTAGAGCTGCAGAACAAACACTGATCCTAATCTACAAAGAAAAAGAAGAGGGGACATGGCAATCAAAGAAACACAATTGTTGCCAAGGTGATGCGGACTAATTGATATCTAAACATTAGTTAGGTATGGACAAATATCCAATATTTACGCTGGGTTATAGCTTTAAGTTGGAGATACATTCCTATGGGCATATGCACACAGCCCTATCAGTATGGCATAACAGAGCGACTATGTGTGTGCATGTAAAATATTTTTCTTAAGGATATTATTTCCCCATCATTCATTTGGTTGAACATACAGTAAATGAAATACAAGCATTGATAATCACAATCAATAAATAGTTGGAACAAAATATGATTGGAGTGGAATTAATTTTCATAAGTTTAGCAACTACAAGCTAGAAAATAGTTTCATCAATGAAAACGATTTCGCTATCAGAATGGAAGTTTTTATATACTCATACTTAAGATGTGTTTCATGTTAAAAGTCAATGTGAAATAATAGTCTACTCTCTAACTGGTTTGCAAATAATATTGAATTTCTGTCATGAACTTATCTGTAAATATTTTTTGCTATTAGTGCTAATTCAGGTAGTGCGGGATAGAGGTGAAAAAGGTATAAAAGACGCCGTTAGGCCAAGACTTCTAAGGAATTTCATAACTATCTTAGAACATATTGAGTTCAAATGGCCTAAGGGATATATGACGATTCCAATTGTGGAGAATAACTCAGGTTATTGCCAAGGCTTCTGCACGTGATAAAACTTTTATCCTGAGGAAACAACTATCAACTATCGGAAGACAACTTCTTAACTTGGAAAGAACTTTATCAAAATATGGAAGTTGTGTTACGTCTCAGGTATTGTACATTTTATGTTTTGAAAAGTGTGTAGTGTAAGCTAAACTTAAAAAAAGAAAGATAGAACTAACTGATGAATTGCTAATATAAGCTTTAAGAGTATCTACATCTTAAGCTTTATTTTTGCACATATTATTTAGTAAAAACTATATATTGCTTGATGTGCTTCTAATGGCTAACAGTGAAAAGAAGTAGACCACTTTGTGTACTCGACAAGAGTGGAAAGTGACTCATTTGACCTTATAAGCAACTTTTGAACAGAGATAGATTCCTTGATCCCTAATGGATATAAAAAACAAAGACCTTTTTTATCTCAAAGATATAAAAATACACATCCATTCACATTCTGTTAATGCACCATGGACTTGAACCACCTCAAATATGTCAACTATCAGATTTGAAAATGATATAAAGACTTAGCAAAAATATAGCTTCTCAACCAATGAACTATCTAAACAAGAGGATCATATTTCAGAATTACACAAATCAAATACAGGACCACATCTTGAATAAATCAATTTCACAAGTACTGAACTTGACATTAGCCTACTGTAATAAGGTTAAGGCTTGCACAGGTATGATAAATGAGGCATATGATATTCTTAAAGTTTAATACTTCATATTCTACTTACTCCTTTATATAGCAATGATTCACCTAAAAACAGAGCAGAGCATATTTAAAACAGGTCAAATACTAACGAGAATATTTTTGACCAAATCAAAAAAGCTACACCAAAACACTAATATCCAAAACACATCCTCAAATCTTAGCATTATTACAAGATATTGAAATATCTATACTAACAAAACTCACTTCATTAAACCAAGAAGTTGGGCCTCAAGATTGGACAAGGACTCTTTAGTCTCGACAATATCCTTATTAGCTTTGGAAATTTGTTCCTCAAGAAGATACTACTTCTTGAGGAGCACTTCTTGAGCTATTGAAGCGTGTTGAGACTGTATTCTCCCGAAGACTGAGATAAAACTTTATTTTAGCTGCCTTCTTCGACGTGCGATAGTTAGCATACTTCTCGACCTCGTCAGAGATTTGAAGAAAAAAATGTTGTCAAAACACATTTACAAAAATCTGGAAAAAAGTGTATTCAAACACATTTACAAACAAGGTAGAAAAAGAAATACCAACCCTAGCATTAAACTCTGAAAATTTAGAAGAAGATGTAGATGCTTGAAAATTCAGTACTTGAAGAAGAAAATTTAGAAGAAGATGCTTGAACAGTAACTCGAAAAACTTACTCCAATTTAGTTGCAATCCTTTTTTATCCTAACTTCTTTAGAACAGAGACAAATTTCCAAGGGAAAATTATCCAAGCCTTGAAAATATTCAGATAACTTTCGGAAATCTCCACTTGAATGCTTATAAAACTGTTCACTGAAGACACATTTAGTACAACTAGTTGAAGGATCAAGCATTACACAGGCTTGACATTGGGAGTCAGACATTTTAGGGCGGGGTACAGATTGGGACATTTCGGGTAATTTTACATTTTTTTACACGGATTTCCCTTCTTTTGGGGTGGTCTTTAATTTTTACCCCTCAAATTACTGGTCCCAAAGACATAAAAATACACATCCATTCACATTCTATTAATGCACCATGGACTTGAACCACCTCAAATATGTCAACTATTAGATTTTAAAATGATATAAAGACTTAGCAAAAATATAGCTTCTCAACCAATGAACTATCTAAACAAGAGGATCTTATTTCAAAATTACACAAATCAAATACAGAATCACATCTTGAATAAATCAATTTCACAAGTACTGAACTTGACATTGGCCTATTGTAATAAGATTAAGGCTTGCACAGGTAAGATAAATGAGGCATATGATATTCTTAAAGTTTAATACTTCATATTCTACTAACTCCTTTATATAGCAATTCACCTAAAAACAGAGCAGAGCATAGTTAAAACAGGTCCAATACTAACGAGAATATTTTTGACCAAATCAAAAAAGCTACACCAAAACACTAATATCCAAAACACATCCTCAAATCTTAGCATTATTACAAGATATTGAAATATCCATACTAACAAAACTCACTTCATTAAACTAGGAAGTTGGGCCTCAAGATTGGACAAGTACTCTTTAGTCTCGATAATATCCTTATTATCTTTGGAAATTTGTTCCTCAGAAGATACTACTTCTTGAGGAGCACTTCTTGAGCTTTGGAGCTTGTTGAGACTGTATTCTCCCTAAGACTGAGATAAAACTTTATTTTAGCTGTCTTCTTAGACGTGCGATAGTTAGCATACTTCTCGACCTCGTCAGAGATCTGAAGAAAAAAATGTTGTCAAAACACATTTATAAAAATCTATAAAAAAGTGTATTCAAACACATTTACAAACAAGGTGGAAAAAGAAATACCAACCCTAGCATTAAACTCTGAAAATTTAGAAGAAGATGCAGATGCTTCAAAATTCAGTACTTGAAGAAGAAAATTTAGAAGAAGATGCTTGAACAGTAACTCGAAAAACTTACTCCAATTTAGTTGCAATCCTTTTTTATCCTAACTTCTTTAGAACAGAGACAAATTTCCAAGGGAAAATTATCCAAGCCTTGAAAATATTCAGATAACTTTCAGAAATCTCCACTTGAATGCTCATAAAAATGTTCACTGAAGACGCATTTAGTACAACTAGTTGAAGGATCAAGCAACTCTGGCAAATTTAGCCTCATTAGCTGTCTCATCACATCACAGTTACTTTATTATCAGGGATTAGGATGTTCTTCTCTTTCAGTGTTCTTGTGTTCTAAACCTTGTGTGCCTGGGATACTGCAGGAGGACTCTGCACACATATACGATTCTTAACGCCTTATCTGAAAGTTGTCGTCTTGGTAACTGCTAATAAAGATACAAGTCACACGCTCCTTGCTAAAACTTCGGAATGCACTACTATGATTCTTGTTAAAGTAATGCCGTAACGCTCTTATCTGAAAGTTATCATATCAAATTTGAACACACAAAATGAGGAAAAAGAAAAGAAAAAAAAAAAAAAAAAAAAAAGGACATAGCCCCTTCAGGGACATTTCGAGAAAATTGGAACGAGACAATAAATGGCAAAAGTTGAATACAAAAATGTGAGATTGCATAAATCTAACTTCAATTACCTGTTGCAAGATCATATTAGTTCGTATGTAAGAGATATCTGAAGACAGTTCTGATGAGTTAACTGAGCTTCTATTTTCTGTTTAATCAAGAGATGTCTCAAGAGATTTAGAAGTGTCTGTTTAAGTTCCCTTCCCTTTCCACAGAAGGCGTTCGTCTCATTCATTGTGAAGTACATAGAAAAATCATAGTAGAAAAAGGCATAAGCTCCATGACAAACACAAACATTAATAAGGGAAGGCTTAGTATGGAACAAATAAAATGGTGTAGACAGAAATAGCCATCAGATCATCATTATATTAAAATAACAAGAATTTTATTCTACTAATACTAGACGCAAAATTTATGAAGCTACTAACTTGCACAACATCATCAAGGCAAGCTTCAGAGGAAAACTTCAAGTCCCAGTTCCAATATACGAGTCTTCAGTTCACTCCCTTATGCCATCTTCTTCAACATCAATATCACTCAGATCAAGATCAGCAAGTAACTCCTCCAAAGGAATAGAAGGAACATCTTCTCCATCAGCAACAGAAGTAGTAGTTTCTGATCGTTGATATTCTTTATCACGATACAATGATATGTTGAACCTCAGATCAGGATTCTCCTCCAAATCTCTCAAGAATTGTTCATACTCCAAGTTCATCTTTTGTTCTTGATCTCTTCCCTTTCCAGAGTTATCGACTTCCATATTGAGTGACTTAAGCTTCCAAGACCGAGGCTTCACACGTTTCTTTTGGCGTTTCTCTTCATAGCTTTTCTTGATCAATATCACCTCTGGAAGAACAAGACCTTTGTATTTGTCTAGCTCAATATCATTATTATTGGCTCCATATAAATCATAACCGAGGGCATAGTCTCCAGAGTCTAGAAGATGGCCTAGATGTGTTCTCACAGAGAATATCGTATCATTCTTCCCAAAATCAGATACACGAGCAACCTGGACATCAGCTAAAACATATTTCGAGCCCCCAATATTAACTTCCGTGGAAACAACATCAACGTCTAAAACCACATACTCGACGAGCTGTCTACTAGACAATAAAGGCTTAAACGACGCCCTCCAGTACTGATCAGCATCCATGAAACAATGCCTCAGAGTAAACGGATCCAATAGAGAGATACTGTTGCTTACTTTTGTGCAGATCACTAAAGGACCAATATTTCCTAAACTAGCTGCCACCTTTGGAGGAAGACATATGAGATCCTCACGACAAACCGGGCTGATTTCTACAGAGAATGTGTACTTATAATTGAAGGTATTGCTCTTATGATCATGTGACACGAGTTGCTTGTCGTTTCGGGTCCTGACAGGTACCACCCTACTAACAAAGTCCACAAACTTCAATGCATGACTTCTATGGCCAAAAAAGAAATCAATTCCCTGATCCAACTGTTGAATCTTTATAGCACGATTAGCAGCATCGTGCTTAAGTATCAGCTGCTCTAAATAGAAGAACGTTCTACGATGAGAAACGTGCTGTCTAAGTTGTACCGCAGCCACCCATTGATCAGGGTTAGCTTGTACCTTCGAACACAACTCACACATTTGGTCTTGGACAACGTACTCAACGGTGTATGATTGTTCAATAACAGCTCCATTTAATACCTCTTTTTGGACTCTAAGCCTAACTTTGATCCTTTTGGAATGAGGTTCAGTCCATATAAACTCGGCATTCACTAACTTAACTTTATTCAAATTCTTCAACCTCTTGATACAGAAGGTGAGTAACTCCTTCGATTCGAGCTGAGCTTTGATCCAACTCCTTGGAGGTTGCAAATAGCTATCACATTCATTGCAGTGAACAATCACTACCTGTTTTTGTAAGCCTTCTGTTATATCAACTTCGGATCGCAAGCATTTAGCACACATATTTGCAGCATTTGGCTGCATCGAGATGCCGCATTTGCAGCATAACACATTTCCTATTGTTTGTTGCACTGTAAACATTCCGGACACTTCTGCCATACCTAACAAAAAAAAAAAAATTGCATACATAAAACTCAACAAATGAAACATAGCTTTGAATGGCAGATTATAAGAAGCAATAAGTTACATAAATTTTCTTTTTCAATTACCCTTTTAGCCTGCTTATTGGTCAAGCTTATGGGAAGACGAACTTGTTTATTTTTTAAACAAAGTACTTGTTTTAGAAAATGAGGTGTTTGGCTAAGCTTTTAGGAAAAACACAAATGAGTTCAAGTTGTAGCAAAAACTACTTTTTAGAAGCTAAAACAGGTACTCTTACCCCGAAGCACTTTTGAACTCGTACATGCACAAATTACTGCTCCAATATTGGCACAAGTGCTTTTCATTTAAAAAAAAAAAAAAAAAAAAAAAAAAACTACTTTCCAATAATACTTTTTCAACGAACAGTAACACTTCTCAAAATAAACAGATTCCAGAAGCTCGCCAAACAAGCTATTTGTTTGTATTAAACAAGAGATAAAAAGAAACGAAATAATTTCTCCAAAATACCATAGATTTTCATTTTCAATTACCCTTTTATTTGTATTAAACAAGAGACAAAATGAAACTGAAGAATTTCATCAAACTAACAAGTCCTCCTCTGCCTAAACAGTTTCTTTTTTACAATCATTTAACATTTTTAACTATAAAAAGTTACTCTATTTATACAACTTTTGATGTCATTTCTATGCAAGTAAATATTACTTTAACAAGAACTTAGAAATTGATATCCAATTCTTTATGTTACAAAGGAAGAAAATAATATTAACAATAATCAATTAACCCAAGAACCTCTCATAACCCTTTTACAGATTTGATATGTTTATTTAAACAGAAAAAAGTGACACCCTTTTCTTCCTGGAACCAATTAAGAATTTTTTAGATCACAAATAAAATTAAAAAGGGAAACTGAGGTTCGCAGAATTTGATAAACTGAATTAAGATATTAATATTACCTGGTGTTTGAAGAAAAGAGAAACTGAATGATCAAGAATTGAAGTTGGTTGATTAAGGAAAGAGGAGTAAATTAAAGAAATATTAGAATTTGCTGTTATTTTGGACCTTAAATATAAACTAACCTAACCGACTTTAGGACAGGATCGTGGCGTCACTGCTTACTACTCTTTTTTCCCTTGTTTTTTTGTTTTGGTTTCCCACTCGGTATTCGATATCTGCATTGGACTCGATTAAATATGAATTCTCACAGGAAAGTCCCATATTGAAGGGTAAAGCGGTCCCAGCAGAGGCTTACTACTCCTTCAGCGGCGTTGCCCATAGCTCGAGCCCGTTTTTTTTTTTCCTTCCATCCGGTGTCCCGTATCCGCATTGAGGCCCGACTAAATTCGAATTCACGCTCGGAAATCCCAGATTGGTTAGTAAAGCGAAAGCCAATTGCTTGGTCTTCATTTTATTATGACTTAAGTTGTACCCAACGTCAAACTCCGGATACAGTTATAAATGCTCCTCCACCTTTAACCAAAAGCCTCGAGTCAGGTTGGAGCCTTGACGATAAAATTATTTTTTATAAGAGTGATTTACTCGATGAGATCACAATCTAAAATCTTGTAGGTGATTGCGAAAGCTAGACGACATACTATGTTTGTCCATAAGATTGAGCAACATATAAATAAACATTAAATACGAGTCTAATATCGTTAGAAGGTAATTTCTCGAGGGATATATTTTTATAACTTTTAAAAATAGGGACAAAATTTAAATGGTGACCTAAAAAGAGGACATTTGCGTGATTAAGCTGGAAACTAATGGCATTGAAGTGGGCCGATTATGGAGCCCACTTTCAATGGGTTTACTTCTTGTGGATTTTTTCTTGTTGGGCTTCATGTATATTCAGGAGCCCAAACTCTTATTTTGCTTGACCAATGAGTATGGAAAGCCCAATACTAAATCATTGCTAACTTGGGGTGGGGGAAACTTCCATAATCAGAACTATAAATTATGGATGCTTTTAATTTAGAAAGAAATTGTATATCTTGATTTACGGATGATGTATATTTATAAGGAGATTATACTAATAAGCTATTCGTGGAAATAAATTATCAAAAAGGTCTTTTTACTAGACCTAAAATCTTGTAATCATTTTCCAAATAATTGCACGGTGTGTCCTTCAAATGGGCTGGTCTTTAATTTTCCCTGGAAGGTATAAGTTCCATTTGAGGGCCAAAAATTAAAGACCAGTGCAAATTAGGGATAAAAGTGCAAATGGCCCATCGCTTTTAGATACAAGAAAGTTAAACTAGTTGTTAGACCAACTATCTCAAGCCCAACCAAAGGAGCACATATAGTTGAAAGACTCTATTTTTATTTAGAATGAGAAGATCTTTTTATTCGTAAAAGCGAACAGCTTTATCCATAAGTAATGAGAGGATTCTTCAATTTTATACATGGATTACAAAAAGATATAATTAATAACAAAATAAACTGGTTGTTTGAATAAAAAGAATTCATCCACTTGAATCCGAAAGGATCACAAATCGGGAGATCGGTTTGGGCAATTTGCAGGATTGTCCTTCGCTATTAATTTTTGTCCCTTCAAATTGTTCTTTTGCTATTTCGCTTTTCATCGAGGCGAAGATATATCAATATATAAGAAAATTAAAGACAACCCCAAAAAATATATAGCAAAAAATAGGATCGGTTTTATGATCCATTAAAATGTTCTTTTGCTAATATGGCTTTTCACATGAGATCGATAGATATATCATACATAAGATTTCAATAAATAAAAAAATAGAGTACTAAGAGATTTTTATTGCATTATTTTTCTTTTATTCAAATTGTAATTTACGCATCTAAAGATGTGACCTAGTAGTCAATGAAGTGGGAGGAGAATCATGAAGTCTCATGTTCAAATTAACCCAACCGAGACAAAAACATTAGGTGATTTTCATCTCATCTGTATAAGTCCGGCGGACGAGCGTTATTTCGATCTTGGTTGCTAACAAGTGGGAGATAAGCAAGTGTCATTCTGCGACCGAATTGGTCGAGGTGCGCCCAAAATGATCCTGGCAACACGATTATTGAAAAAATTGTAAGTCGCGATATATATAAGATCATTTTTTAACAACAATGGGTCAAAGCCCAGCTGTGTGGAAGGAAACAAACCCATTTTGTCTAGATGTTTTACTAAAAAGCCCTTCTTGCTGAATTGTCAAATCCTCTATTGTCTGTTTGTTTCGAACATTGTATTAGAGAGATAGAGAAGTACTGTTTAATACCATGATGTGACAAGGCCCATTTTGGTCAAACAAGATTTCAAGAGAAGTGACAAGCAATAAACCAAGCACTGAAAGTGATTGAAATAAATTACTGGAATTTTTAGGTTCTGGTCATTTCTACTGTGCTTAATTTTCTAGGACAATTAACATTACGTACAAAGTTGAAATGAATCAAAATTGTCAAAAGAATTAAAAGAATGTTTGAATTTTTCTTTCGTGCTGAATTTGATATTGAATTGTAGCTGATTGAAAGGCTATAAGACGATCAGATTTTCAGTGCATCAATAATTTGATGATGACGATTTAAATAGTGATATAACTTGTGTGTGTTTGCTGCATTTCCAAGAAAATCCAAACAATCATTCCAACAACCCGCTCGAGTTAAAATTTGCATGAAACGAAAAGGACGATCATAATTTGTGTTTGATTTGGATAGACGAATTTAAAATTTAAAGTTTGTGCGTTCAGTCAAAATCAGTGGTCAGTGGATCAGTAGAACTCATAAAACTCGGCCTAAATCTGTCTCACTAGTCTTGCCGACTTATTGAGTCTCATGCGGGTAAAAGCAAAAATTCAATAACTCCAAAAGAAGAAAAACAAATTGTATCTGCGTGTATGTGTATGGGGGATAAAATTCACAAATAACCACTTCTCACCCATGTAATTGAAAAATAGTCATTATCATGAATATTTAAATTTCACGTGTTGGGCTAATGACCATCTGACAAGGGCAATTCGCAGAATGCCCTTCTTTTGGGGTGGTCTTTAAATTTTGCCACTCAAATTGCTGGTCTTTAAGTTTTGTCCTTCGCCTAAAATCCATGGATTCCGGATTCGAAGCCCTGCTCAATTAAAAAAATTTAAAAAATTCACATGACAGAGTTTGAATTTCGCTTCTTTTCCGTGACTTTTAGTTAAGATAACTAAAAGTCTGCCGGAGGAGGCAAACTTTGCCTTGAGGCATATATTTTATTTTTTACATTTTTCAAGGCAAACTTTTAGTTATGCCTTAGGAAAAGTTCCGTCTTATGAGGCATAATTTTAGTTATACCTTAACTAAAAGTGTGCCCCATAAGACATAGCTAAAAGTATGTCCCGTAAGGTGGAACTTTTTCTTAAGGCATAACTAAAAGTTTACCTTATAAGGTAAAGTCTATGCCTTAAAGAAAAGTTCTGCCTGATGGGACATACTTTTAGTTATACCTTAACTAAAAGTTTGCTCCATAAGGCATAACTAAACTATGTCTTAAGGAAAAGTTCTGTCTTATGGGACAGACTTTTAGTTATGCGGGATTCGGCATAACTTTAGTTTTTCCTTAAGGAGTATATGCCGGATCCGGCATACACGCCCCCAGCCTTGCCTTGCGATTTTTTATTTTTTATTTATGCCTGAGTGGGGGTTCGAATCCGTAACCTCGTGTATTCGCTCACCTTTTTCAGTTATCTTAAAGATCACAAATATGAGAGGTAAAATTTAAAGACCACAAATATGAGTAGGGGTGGGCGTTCGGTTTTTCGGTTCGGTTTTATCAAACTTCGGTTTGGCTATTTCGGGTTCGGTTTTTTTAAGGTGGACACCGAACACCGAACCAAACTAGTTCGGTTCGGTTCTTTCGGTTTCGGTTTTTTAAAGTTCGGTTCGGTTCGGTTTCGGTTTTTTCAATTCGGTTTTTGATATAATATTAGAAGAGATTCCATTAATTCATATTCTCAAAAGCAATAAAACATAAAAATGATAAATTAAAATCAAAATCAAACAAATAGGATACACAAGAACAGAAAACTATAATCATGACATAGGATTACTAGGTATTATATACATACCGTAAGAATAATTTAGAAAACACATAAAGGACATACATTAATCCTAAAGAGACATCCTAGTTACATTTCTTTGTTAAGGATATTTGATTTTTTTCAATTGAAATGGAAAATTAGGGATACAAATGCAAAAGAAGACTTATTACAATTGGATTTTTTTTGCTTTAAACTTAATGGGCCTGGACTATTTTAATTTTTTTTGGGTAATGTATTAAATTTCGGTGCGCGTTCGGTTTTTCGGTTCGGTTTTATCAAACTTCGGTTCGGCTATTTCGGTTTCGGTTTTTTTACGGTGGACACCAAACACCGAACCAAACTAGTTCGGTTCGGTTCGGTTTATTGAAGTTTCGGTTCAGTTTTTCAGTTTTCGGTATTTATGCCCAACCCTAAATATGAGGGATAAAATTTAAAGACCACTGCAAAAAAAGGACAATCCGGGCAAAAAAAAATGATCTGACAATTCGAAGTCCAAGAAGGACTCCTAGAATTTGGGCTTTTTGCAAAAATCAAAGCCAAACAAATACACAAAATGAACAAAGTTTGAACCCAAAAAGAATGTTGGAAACGTTCTCTACTTGGCAACTCATTCTGTAGCCTACTGTATTAAAATCTCCATAATTAGAAAAGAAAGATATGGTTGAAATTACTGGGGGAAAAAAAAAAAAGGTTAAACAAAGGTCCTTCTATCTAACATAAAAAGTCAAATAGTAAGAAGTCAAAAAAGGCTACAAATTCAACAAGTTTTCTTTGCTTCTAAAAAGACACTTTCCTGATTTTTCCAAACATCCCCTACTCCCCAATAACAATGTGACATATATATAGGCTGTGACAGATACCCAATTTTTGAAAATTTTGGACCACTTTTTAAAGACTCACGGACTACAAAATCACAGAATAGAAATGGTTAAAAAGTAAAAGAAAGGAAGAAAAAAGAGATAAAAGAGAGAATAAAAATAGATATTCTCGAGACTAGAGTTGAAGTCTAATATTTGCTGCTTCACTTACAATTATGTGGTAAAAATTGATCTTCTATGATTAATTTGGTCAACTATCTTGTGCAAACAGAAATATAACCAACTTCTTATGGGTAAATTTAGACATTTTAATTACTTTTTCTGAAGTACTTTGACACGTGAAATCCACCAATTCATGCTTGAACACGGTTAATGACAAGGGCTAATACAAGACAATCTGGTAACAACAAGGGTATGCGTAGACCCAAGTATGGCGGAGGATGAGCAATTTCGTTTTAGTAAAGGAAAATTTTTGGCATTAAAATCTGTTTACTCACGGTTTATTCTTACCCTCATTGTTAAAAAAGTCTAAGTTTTTACTCTTGATTTCTAATGGAGCTCTAAAATGTAGTATATATAAAGAAGGGCAATTTTTTTATTTTTTTTTATCATGACCAAAAGTAGAAGGGTCTATTTGGATATTTTATGGAATTATTCAGATACACAGAGTGCACCTATTTCACATTGGAGCTCTGTCAATAATAAGGGAAAACACGAGACAAGCTGCTAGCACTAAGTATATGAATAGACCTGAAGTATAACAGAGGTAAAATTGGACCAGTTTTATAAATATTCATTAGAAAAGGGGCTTAATTATTTTTATAGGACAATTGACTCTTCACAGTGATGGGTGATGGGGGTAGATTTGTTTTGAGTATTGGACAAAAAGAAGTACTATATATTATGTTTATATTAAACATGAAATGGTATAAAGACTTAAAAGAGAGTACAGAAGAAAAGAGAAAACTCTATTACAACAATAGAATGTGACAGTGCATGGGATTGGCATTATGTACAGAATAGTAATATCAGCAAAATACTCGCTTTGAATGCGGGGCTGACAAACTACACTCAAGGACAATATTGTCCTTGTCTCTTAAACACCCCCCCCCCCCAACCCCAACGGTAAAAATTTATTCACATTCAATAATTATCACATCAAATTAATAAATACAACATTACATGTGTATGTTTATAGTATATACATTCTCGCTTTAATTTTTAACTGATATAGTTCCCTCAACCACCCCCGTGAATGAGGGTGAGGTTGAATATGTACGTATATTTCTATATCGGTTTCATTTTGATTTATATATCACATAACAATGGGTCGATGCAGGTTGCGTTGTAGGTTCGGCAGAATTCAGTAGTTTTGGTTGAAATATTATATATGTGTTGAAAATCCGCCTACTATGTACAAAAAGAAATTAAAAACTCAGTTACTAACAGTTGAGGTGACTGTCCTACAATTCAAAACTCATAAAGAATAAATTCTGAATCCATCTCTGTATTGCGATATATATCAAGTTCAATCTGTAGCAACTTGAAAAATATAATGCTGAACAAGATAATCTAGTCAATTTTATAAGACTTTTATGCTTATAATGACATTTTAAAGTATTTTAAGAGTCCTTTAAGCGCGTTTAGTATAACTATTTCCAACATTAAAAAAAAAGGTTCTTGGTCAAGAGAGGCAAAGTGAATCTCAGTACATTTGATAACTACATTAAATACATAGGGATATACTTTTTTTTTAAATTTTCTTAAGTCACAATCAAGTTAAGGGGACCATAGCCAGTAGATTGTCAATAAATTCAACTGCAGAAACCACAATTCTATTCTCTCATCATAGCGCCATCATAGGCTTGTGATAAACAATCCCCTAGCGCAACCCCCCACCCAACCCCATCCCCCACCAACTTTGTGTCGTAGAAAAAAAGTAAAGTAGTGATAAGGAGGAAAAAGCTTAGTAAAGCCTTTTTTCTTCCCTTTCTTTCCTTTCTTTAATGAGAGGGAGAGAGAAGTAGTGTACTATCAAAACATAAAAAATAATTACGAATTTATTGCTGATTTGTCACTAGATAACTCGTTGCTAATATAAATCTTTTAGTAATTCATTGCTAATTTGTTACTAAATAGAATTAGCAATAAATTTTTATTGTTTTGGCGATATGTTGGTCGCTAATTTTAAATTTTTAATTAATAATTTAATCTTCTAGTTAATAACTGAAATAAAGTACGTACATATCAGTTAGACCATTCAATAAATGTACACTAGCTAGTAGGAAAAGTTCGAATTTTCGGTGGACATTTCGTGTACGCCTGAAAGGTTCATCAGAGATAGCTACGACAAGAACAATTTCAGATGTATTATCAACGGAACTTCTATTGAAAATGATTTTTCTACTAGTAGTATATGAACGACATATTTTATATTGTGACATAAATATTAAGTTTGCATAAATTTTTACCAGAAGAATTTCTCTCCGTCCTAATTTATGTGAAGGTGTTTGATTGGGCACGGAGTTTAAAAACGAAAAAGAAAACTTCTAAAATTTGTGGTCTAAAATAAGTCATAGATATTTATGTGGTTATAAATTATCTCATTAAAAGTAAAATTAAAAGTTTAGAGTTAAATTGTTATTAATATAAAAAAAAATATCACTAAACAAATAAAACGATTACATAAATTGAGACCGGAGGATTATAGTAAACGTCACAATCACTTTTCTTTAATTTTTTTTCTTCAATCTGTACTCTAGCATCAGTGCATGCAGTAGGAGTAAATATTTTATTTTCTCTCTCTCTCACACACACATATGTTCACTTCAATCATAAAGCAATCGATTACAAAATGATTTTACTATTCTCTCACATCAATATATCATCCTTTCTGCTCTCTGTCCAAAAAAAGTCCCTGTACCCCTTCTGCTCCCTTTTGCATTTATTACCCTTCTCTTGTCGTCAATAAACGCCCTCTCCCTTCATTCATATACATTCAACCCCTCTTTTTTTGAAGAATGGGCCATCTAGGGTTAGACATCCTCTTTAACCCCCGCACCCAAACCCAAGCACACCACCCCCACAATCTTCTCTCATATGTCAACTTCTAGTGGGGTACAATTTTGTTTGCTCCGTCGTCGTTTGGTATGCTGGATAAGTATAAATAGTTATAGAATAAAAGTTTTGTAATGTCTTATCCCTTATTTAGTTACTAATTTTGGAATAAGTTGTCAGAATTAAAAATAATAAAGGAATAAGTTAGTTTTGCCCAGAGTGTGGAAAAATAGTATTGGGATTATCTATCCCTGAATAAAATAATGAAATGATGAAATACCCATGAGGTCCCTCAAACTCATTTTCTACTATAGAAAGTGGAGGGTATTTTTGTAAACATACAACTTTTTCTTAGAAATTATGTAATGTATGTTATTTTTAATACCACAAACCAAGCAGTCAATAAGAAATAATACTAGGATAACTAATCACAGCATAACGTTTCTTCAAACCAAACAACCCCTTAATTAACTTGTCTTCAAATCAAACGACCCCTTCATGTTTATGTAATACATAGTATAGTTTGAATCAAAACGGATCGACATAGTTTGAATTGATACAGAGTTGTAGTTTGAAAAAGATATAAAGACTATTGAAATAACATATGTGATGTAATTTGAATAACCACATTTCGGCACAAAGGTATAGTTTGAATATATACGGAGTTATAGTATTTTGAATTTGCACAAAGTTCAAGAAAGATATATATGGAGACTTCTAAAACATGTGGTCTTACATGTCATCACGTTTTGTGGTTATAAAACCTTCTCATTAAGGGTAAATTTAATGCCAAGTGTACGATAATTATTTTCAAATTTAGAAGTGTGTTATTTTTTTATTTTATTTTATAAATAGAAACTAAAAAGGAAAGTAAGTCATAAGAACTGAAACGAAGAAAATATATAATTACCTAGAACAACAGGTTAAAATTCATGGTGCAGAATTTTTTAACCATGTTTTTGTCTTGGCAAAGGGATTAAACCTAAGATTTGTTTAGAATTTAGATAGGGTAATTTTATAAATCTAGTAGTACCATGTGTGTTTTAATTTGGATAGCAAAAATGTGATGTTCATATTGATAGACTTTGTCCATCGGATTCAGAAAAAGAGTCACTGAATTGCAGATTAGGACCAGTTTTAAACATTCAGCGTGAAAGGGTTACATCATCTTAATTTAGAACATTAGTATTTTAAAATTATATAGTATTGCATAGAACATTTGAGTAGCAAAAATTTCAAATAAGTGCAGCTATAAGCTATTAGGAGTATGAATGAATATCAGTATTTTCATTTTGAGTTTAAGTTTTATATATTGATAGTATAAATAACATTTATACTAATGATTTATTTAGATAATTATTAGCAATTACTCATGCTCATTTATATGAGGTTAAATTGCACTATTAGTGTAAAAGTTTTCATTACACTATCTCTACATGAGACTTCAGAGGCGGATCTAGAGTGTCACCTAAGAGCTCATGTAAACCTAATATATTAATTTGAGGTTATTATGTGAATCTACAAACTTCAATTTATGAATCTCGTTCGATATAAGTTACTTTCTTTTTTCTTCGGGATTTTAGTAAATAAACGAATATTTCGTGCAACAATCAAATGTGCTATTCTTTCAACCTCAATATATTCTCTTGTCAAAAGGGATTTTGAAAAATATACTCATTTCAATTCCTTTCCCTATTAACCCTACATTGTCCTAATATGTCCACCACTACCCCCAACCCCACTTACCCCCCCCCCCAAACCAAAAAAAAAAAAAAAAGAACTTTTTAATAGCCTTTTCAAAGTTGAAAGAGTAGTCTCAATCTTATAAAGGATGTGGACTCTTCCAATTCCCATCTCGAGGCTATTTTTTTCATAGAGGAAGTAAATAAAGGTGCATTTATGTAGCAACCAACTTTTTCTACTAACTTGTAGATGTTAATGAAGCATATCGTAAGAGTGTGTATGTACCTAACAAATAGTACTATACCCTAACATATAGATAGCTATAGGTCTCATTCATTGTTCTTTGACCTAGAATAGAATTACTTCAATGTCTAACAAAGAACACCCACTTCTTGCAAAATGCAAAAGTAATAGGCTTAGCCAAAGTGATGTATTTTTTTTCCTGGTTTCACAATATCCACTTTTCAGCCCTATAATTGAAAAATAGTCACTTTTATGCAATTTCAAAATTTATAGGTGAAATTCCAAGATATTGTATGGAGTTTGATCACCTGTGGAATGTGAAAGTTGAAACACCATGACCAGGACTATTTTTAAAAATCATGACTGAAAAGTGCCGGTGGGCACTATTACTACGCTCGGTACCCACTTTAGAGCCTAACAAAATTGGGTTCAATTCGTAAGACCCATTAAAGGAGGAAGCGCTCCTCCTGGAATATTTTTATTTTCAGAACTCGAATTCGAGAACTCAGACAAAGAGTTGGTTATTTTTTGCATTTTAAAATAAATATAACGGAATAGGCTCAAATATGCCATCGAACTATCAGAAATGGCTCATTTATGCCACTCGTCAATAGTTTAGATCATTTATACCATCGTCGTTACCAAAATGACTCATTTATGCCATTGCCGTTACCAAATGGCTCATTCTTACAATTTTTCATTAACGTCGGTTTTACAATACCAGATATGACACGTGGCCTTAAGTAGAGGTCCATATCGTTTAATTAAATCAGCACAAATTAAATCCTAAAACCCGACCCACCCAAATCTTATTTTTAGTTCCCTCTCCCTCATTCATTATTTCTCTTTTATCATTCTGATTTTTTAAAGTTCTGTTTGTTAATTTTGATTTTGTTTTATTTGATTCTGGCAGGGTTTAATCGTATAATGAATGAGGGAGAGGAAAATAAGAATAGAATTAGGATGGGTCGGGTGTATGGGTCGGGTTTTAGTTTAATTTAGGATTTAATTTGTGTTGATTTAATT
The DNA here is from genome assembly GCF_029784015.1 of Lycium ferocissimum. Classification (NCBI taxonomy): domain Eukaryota; kingdom Viridiplantae; phylum Streptophyta; class Magnoliopsida; order Solanales; family Solanaceae; genus Lycium; species Lycium ferocissimum. Next base: position 1,634,036 of record NC_081347.1, read on the forward strand.
AAACAACGTGAACCTCTGCTTAAGGCCACGTGTCATATCTAATATTGTAAAACCGGCGTTACTGCAAAATGGCATGGATGAGCCATTTGGTAACGGCAATGGCATAAATGAGCTATTTTGGTAACGGTGATGGCATAAATAAATAGCAAACTATTGATGAGTGGTATAAATGAGTCATTTCAGATAGTTCGATGGCATATTTGAGTTTTTTCCGTAAATATAATATCAAATGCTTATCCCTTTTCCCCTCAAGCTTTCTGTCCAAATCTTTTGGGCCATATTGGAGATCTTTTAAGCTCCCTTTTACAAATTCACCTAATTTTATATCCATGCAATTAAAGAAGTAACAAATAAGAACGGGGGAAAAAAAAAAGGACAACTTGAGCATAATGTCATTGTTTAATATTTTCACATTCAACATATTAATTAGTTCAAAAACAATTATCCACGCTTGAAAATCATGGAGCATATACTCCAGTAGTCTAGATTTGTCTCTATTTTATTTTCCTGAGACAACAAACATACCTAACTGCAGGGATTGGAGCTTGATATATTGGTCTATTTGTCTGCATGTAACCTAAAAATTATAAGAAAAAAATAATTTGAATTTTTGTGATTATTGATAAACAAAGCAAAAAATACAAGAAAAATTCACGTGAAAATCTGAATTATTGTCTGAGGTTTCGAAACATCCTCAGCCATAATACTGTGGCTAGTTTTGTACTAACAGTATTTTTTTCCTTACACTATGAAAGCAAAACATCGTTCTCCTCAAAGCCCCACATAACATGTTATATTAAAGATATAAATAGAAAATGTTTGCATAACATCCTTCCCCTCAAAGCCCCAAATAACATGAAATTAAAATATAAATAGAAAATATTTGTATAAATACTCCCTTAAATTTTATGTAATTTTAATCCTATATTTATAGACTTCTAGTGTTTGATATTCTTTTGAAAAAAAAAAAAATTAAACTGTTTTAAAAAAGAAAACAACATGAAAAGAAAAATACAAAAAATGGGTGCCTTAAAATATTAAATAGTAGTAGGTATTTCCCAGTCTCCCTAATTGAACTCTTGATTTTAGTTTTAAAGTTCAACGATATCTCAAAAAATTCAGTAATGGGTTTAAAGAAAATGAAACTTAATTTTCCAACAAGAAAAGAAAACGCATGCCATTGAGTGTCAATTATAAAGGAGGACAAATAGAAAATTATTACTCTATCTGTTTTAATTTATCTGAATTACTATTCTTTTTAGTCTGTTCAAAAAATATTACTTTCTATATATATTTAGTCGTAACTATTTAACTCCAACCTTCCACATCACAAATTTAAGATCACAAAATTAATTAAGATATGTTGATACATTATACTTATCTTTAATTCTTTCTCACTTTTATTAATCTATGTGTCGGTCTAACGAAGACCCGTAAAATAAAAAAAGGAGGGGCAGCTGTCAAGAAAGAGAAAATAAAAGAAGTGATAATTTTGAGAGAGAGAAAAAAGAAACAGAATAATAAAACAAAATAACGAAAGGGGAAGAGATCAATAAAAAAGAAATAGTATAACAGAAGAGATCCAATATTATTTGATTTTATATTTTAAAAAAAGACGGATTATTGATTTGACGGTGAAGCAGAAATAGTCAAAGCATAAGAGTATGTGCAGAAAACGTCAATTCTTCTTCTTACAGTGGGTGTTTTGTCAATTAAAGTCAAGCATTAATATTGGTTTTTCGTCGATCAATTAATATATTATTATCTATGTGTTGTAAATAATATTTAATAGTGAATGTCCATGTATCATTCAAGTATTTTGATGATCACCAAAGTAAGTTACCTTTTAGTTAGTGATCACCAAAGTAAAATTATCTTTTAGTTAGTGATCACTAAATGTATTACTAAATTAGTTTTTCTATAAATAGGACCACTCATGTCCTATGGAAGATATACAGAAGTCAAAGAAATCATATCAATCTTCAAATCTCTTTCATATATATGTTCTCTTGCATTTTAATTTTATTATTTTATAATACGTTATCAGCACGAGACTCTGCTATATTGGGCAAATACTTTAGAAAGATCTAAGAAAAATGATTCGGAACTTCTACATATCTAGCCGTAGGAGCGTGATGTCATTTTCATAGGTAAGTAATTGTAATTAATTTTTCGACCACAAGATGAGAAAACCAAAGAGGGTAAAAGCTTCATCAGGTATTCGTTTTAGCCTTTACTCAGTTCTCCTGGTTATTTGTTCCGTCTATTATCTTTAATTGTAGTGTTTTCTGAGAACTTTGAAATTCTGACAATATGGCCAGAAGAGAATCTGACCAATCATTCCTAGCTTGGTTGTGATTCAATCTTGCCACTTGTTAGAAAAATATTATGTTAACTAATGGCGGTTGTATATTTATTCCTTGCCCGTAGTAAGGTTGGCAACTTTCATGGAGTATTATATTTTTGCTTGTGCTTTGGAATCCATGAATTCATGCATACATATCTTGATTTTCCAGATTATGGACTTATCTAATTGAAGATGTGTTATCATCACATTTTTAAAGAGCATACATATGCATCCATTTATCGGAGTTTAACACTGTTCTATTAAATTAAATATCCGTAATGGTTGATGCGATTTTAGTTACGGTCTATCAATATTAGAATTTATTCTACAATCATTTTATAAATTGTTGTATTACGGTGCTTCATATTGGCTCCCAAAAGTAGCAATTGCCTTGACGCTAGGTATATTTTGAAAGATATGTTAGAGAAAAAAAAAATATCTCAACATCAGATGTATAATCTTATTTCTTTCAAAGTAGCAATATCTTAAAAGAGATTCAAAGCTATCACGGTTTAATTATGCTTAAGACTGACCATGAAATAGAGATTCTTATTTTAAATAATAAAGCCTGAATACTTAAGGCATTCCTTTACATAAGGTTCACAGTGATTATTATTGAAGATATGTATATGAGAAATATTATTTATATCATGTCACAAAATTGCTGTAAGAGCAATATGAAAAATTCGAGAGATATTATGAGATGATTTTATGGTCCACTTTGAACTGTAATACAAGTTACAAGAAATGTTCGACCACATGAATTGGCATATTTCATGTCTTGGTAAAACTTAAATGAGTTACGCGTCAAATCATAGAGTGGTACTTTATTTAAAAGACTCGAGTTTGAGTCTGGTGCACTATGATGATAATATAAAAAGTTGGGCTCAAGTCCCATCGCATTATGGCTTAGAAACGCCTTTATATGAATAAGACATTGGGTTTAAGTCCTAATGCACGATATTGATGATATGATGATGACTGAGCAAATTAATATGCTCTGGAAAAAAATTGTGAAGTCTGTCCCACTGACTTTGCTCCATTCCCTGAAGTGAATGTGGTAGCAGTATATGATAAGTCTGAAAGATGACAAAATATTTGTTATGACTATATGAATGAACGCGGGCTGATAAAGGACAAAATAATAATCGTCATCATTATGATAATTATAAAAGGGAAGAACATTATGGGTTCTCAAAATGGTCCTTCAAAAGGTGAAGGTAATTTTTGCCATCAATGTGGTATGAAAGGTCATTGGGAACGCAATTCCTTGCGGCCTAATTTGATAAATTATATAAATCCTCCATCAAAAGAAAGGAATACAAAGTGGAGGCACATTTGACCTTCAAAGTGATGTCGAGGTGGATCATATAAACATGATAAATATTAAGACATGACAATGAGTTTATATCAAATTTATGAAACACATATATAATTATAGTCCATTCCTTGAAGAGAATGCGACTTGTGATAAGCATCGTGGATGCTGGCCCATTCTTGAAAGTGAATGTGGCAAGATATGGATAAATATGTGCTTATGTTGTATATGCTAATACCACAACTCACCTCTAGGGGAGGTTTGAGAGAAATCGTCATTGTGGAATAAGTAGTCCTTGATCATCTTGTCGATTGATTATTGACAGGAAAAGGTTAAAGAGAAATGAGTCTTGCCTATAATAATTTGATCGGAATGATATAAGTTACTCCTTTAAAGGATATGTTCACCATACGGATGGTGTTATGAAATATGTGGTAGTACACAATTAATTGGGAGCTCTGGAAGAGCCAATTTATTACTACTTTGGAGGAATTAAATTGATTATCAAGAAAGCATTATACTGTAGTAAGTCTTAAAGAAACTTATTGAGTTACAAAAGTATTCGCCAAAGTGGCCATTCATATTGAGACTATAAATGATGGAAAGATTTAATATCTTTATATTACTGCAGTCATATAGCGAGTAAGAAATATAAATGTGAAATGTTACCCTGCTTCCCTCCTGTTTGTACTACACAAATATGAGCATGATGGTGGAATCACATGCGATGGTAAACTAGAAGTTTATTGAAATAAATATCGAGTTGGCATGACGGTTGGCCATTCGGTTCTAATGTGATGCAAAAATAATTGAGAATTCACATTATTATATATTGAAGAAATAAAAGTTTCTTCAAGAATTCTCTTGTGCTACTTGTTCTCATGATAAATTGAAAATTATACTAGCTAAAGATGGGATTGAATCCCTCAATAATTCTGGAACATAAAAAGGTGAATATGGGCCCGTTCACCTATCATGTGGACCGTTTGCTATTATATGATTTTAATAGATGCATCTATGTTATGGTCACATGTGCATTTGGTATTAACTTGCAGTTTAGTTTTTGCAAGGTTGTTTGCTCAAATTGTTAAATTAAGAGCATGGTTCCAAACTATGAAATTATATTGATAATGCTGGTTTACATCCAAGTTGGTTTAGCAGAAATTGCATGCCTCTAATTATAGCTACACAATTGGTTATGAGAACAAACCTCCCAAACAAAGTTTTGGTATGAGATGTATTATTTAATATGTAGCAGCTTGTATGCATCAAGCCAACTAGGTTCCCCTATTACAATTGATTCAAGGTCAGGACCCAAATAATTCCCATATAAAAATGAGAATGTGCGGTATATGATTCAATTGCTCCACTATAACGCATAACGATGGGTCCCCAAGTAAGGTTGGGGGTAAATGTTAGATTTCCTAACATTAGGGGAAGAGATGATAAGCAACTGGAAAAATAAATTATATATAATGAATTATCACTGGTATGATCCTCGATTAAAATATAATTCAAGCTAACTGCCAGACGCATTTGCTGACCAAAGTGAAAATCGTATTCCAGCTGCAAATGCTGCTACTAGAATTAAAATCCTTAAAGAATAGAGTCTATGGCACGCCTGAAACGTGATAGACCAATCGGTTCCAAAGGTAAATCTCCTTGAAGAAGGAGAGGAGCAAATGATCAAAATGGCCATAATAATGAGGCAAGTGCTTTAAAGAGCACCACGACATAACACTTCATGAAACCTTGAGAAAGGTTCAGGTACCTGAAAATGATGAAAAATGAAGAGATCTCAATAAGTTATGTTGCATGGGAACTGATATCAAAGGACCGTCGACGGCATCTTTGATATAATGTAGCGCTCAACATTATAAATGGTAACGAGGATCTTGAATCAAATATGTCAAGAAATGTGGACAGATAGATGATTGGCCAAATGAAAATACGCAATTCAAGTATATTTGATTTCACGTGGTAAATATGAAATATTTTGGATCTATAGTCCAAACATTTGAAGATATAATGTCAGGGGGGTATAAAGAAACTTTTGAGCGAAAAGTGAAATGAATTATTAATCCATAAGATATAAAATACGGCTCGTGCTTTGTGGTATAAAGGGTTTTTTTTTTTTTTTTTTTGCAAAAGTCCTGACATTATTGTACGGAGATGTGTTCTCCTGTGGTGGATGTAATGAGGTTTCATACAGTCTGGCAGTACATGAAAAACTTGAATGCGTATACTGAAATATTTTCATGTCTAGCTAGACAGTGAAGTTTATATGAAAATTCTTAAAGGATTGAAAAGGCCTTAAAGCGATTCCATTGAGTACCCCAATGGCTGTAAGATCACTTAAAATAAAGAAAGATCAATTTTGGATCTCACGGAAATGGTTAGAAAGTACCATGTCTTAGTGCAATTGATGCACTAACGTATCCTGCTATTACTATCCATGAGATAATGCTTTTATTGATATGCAGGCAAGATATAGCCTCACTTTTATTCGTGGAGACATCAGGATGAATCAAATAATAATATGAATTTATTGATTCTAACCAATATTATCAAGATTTGTTGGTTATGAAATGCAGGACATTCATACGATCTCTATAAAGTTAGATCTCAAACAACTTATGTGAGCATTTGAGCATGTGAGGATGTTGCCATAATATGACGTTCTACATGACAGTCAATTATACTCATTCAAGTCTGCCAGGATATCAGCAACTTTTAAAGCAAGTCAGGAATGTATCTGGAAGCAAGTTAGGAATGTATCTTGCTGAGATCAATACCTCAGCACATTCTGCAATCATGCGATATTTATTTGGAGATGAAGATTCCAATAATATTATACGAAGCTTGCATAGCTCATTTGAAAGAAGGATATATCAAAGGAGACAGGATAAAGCATTTTGTTAGATTTCTTTTCAGACACAATCTTCAACAGAAGGTGAAATAAATATTCAATAAATTCGCTCGATTGATAATATGGCGAATCTGTCCATTGAAACATTCCAACTTCAACATTTGAGAAGCTGAGATACAAAATTGAAATGCGTCGTCTCCGAGACAGCAAGTGAAGTTTGATCGGGGGGGGGGGGGTAAAATACGCGCTGCACTCTTTTTCCCTTAACCAAGGTTTTTGTCCCAATTGGGTTTTCCTGGTAAGGTTTTTAATGAGGCAGCTATCAAAGCGTATTACTAGATATGTGTACTCTTTTTCTTTCACTAGGACTTTTTCCCACAGGATTTTTCCTAGTAAGGTTTTAACGAGGCACATTATCTATTAATGGACATTCAAGGGGGAGTTTTGTAAATAATATTTAATAGTGAATGTCCATGTATCATTCAAGTACCTTGGTGATCACCAAAGTAAGTTACCTTTTAGTTAGTGATCACCAAAGTAAGTTATCTTTTAGTTAGTGATCACCAAAGTAAAGTTATCTTTTAGTTAGTGATCACCAAATGTATTACTAAATTAGTTTTTCTATAAATAGGACCACTCATGTCCTATGGAAGATATACAGAAGTGAAAGAAATCATATCAATCTTCAAACCTCTTTCATATATATGTTCTCTTGCATTTTAATTTTATTATTTTATAACACTATGTATGTGTTTTGATGGCACTAGTTTATTATAGGAACTCTATATTATAGCACAGTGTATAGGTCCAACTTGCAGGGAATGAAGAATTAAGATGAACGAACCATTTTGTCAAGACACCTATTTAATGTGAAATAAATTAGAAGTCCTAAGTTATTCCTTTTTATTGGTTAGTGTTTAGTTTTCAATTTATAAAAATAAACACGCAAACTAACCTGAATTAATTTCAATAAAGTCATACCGCAGAAAACTGTCTAAAGAGCTTACTCATGACATTCGGTATTTACATCAAATTAATGATATTCATTGTGCTTTTCCATAATCGAAGCAGATAACAGTTGCATTGAGAAGCTTTAAAAAAACTAAATTGGTTAAATATGGTGTATTAACCATTAATAATAACTTTGGTTAGGTATCATTTAATCTGATTGGTTTTATTTCTTGTTTCAAGAAATAGGTTTTAGGATTAAAACTAGATGGCCTATGCCGTCTTGCTTTGCATGGGCTCCTCACTTTGGATTATAGTGTATCATGTGTATGTAGTTATGTTTGGATAGTGATAATATATATATATATATATATATATATATATATATATATATATATATATATATATATATATATATGTATATATATATATATGTTCAAAACACGATTAATATAACATTGTAGTTTGTGCTCCGTATCTAAAACTTTATTATATTCGTGTTTGCTATGAATACAAAGTCGGCAAAAATTTATTAATACTTTTTAAAAGAGAAAACTTGTTTAAAAGGAAACTATTTTCCTCTCTTTGAGATAAAACAATAGCAATATTTAAGCATCAGTTGATACTTTCAATTTTAATTCGATTAATTTAAAAGTGTAAAACACTTATTATTTTTTTATCAAATTTTGATTTGGATAATTCTAATTCAAATTATTAAATTAAACATGAAATTAATTTTACATGTTTTAAACGAAACAAAGTAGAAATTGATTTTCTATTTAAACGAAGAAATACTATTTTTTAATTTTTGGTAAATATTCTCGGTTTAGCTCATTTTACTTGTCATGTTGTCTTTTGCATGGTTTTTTAAGGAAATGTGAATTAGAATTAGAATTTGACTAATTTACCTTATTCATTATTTGATCTCCATTTGATATTAATCTCTTTTCACATTTATTAGAGTAAGAATAAAAATAAAAAAGTAATTAAATTCTATCTTATTTTAAAATATAAATATTTTAAGTATATTTATTTTAGTAGACATAACAAATAAATGACATGGCGGAATAGCAAATACAACAATTAAATATCTAGATTAGATTTCAGGCTAATATAAGAAAAGAAATGAAATTGTATGTATTTGCCTACTTCACCTTTTGAAGAAAAGCATTAATATGGGGTCAGTGTTTTTCTTTGTACAATAATTTCATTTACTCTCCCACTAATGGGTTGATACGCGTGTGGCGATGAATCCACTATTATTGAACGATGGGGATATTTTGGGAGTTACATGAACATTGTTTGATTTTTTAATATATGGGGTGCACGTTTTTTTTTTTTTTTTTTTTTTTTTAACATTGCTTGTTTTTTTAATATGGGCTCCACTTTTTTTTTCATGAGTTTGGAGAGGGTGGGGTCCACTTTTTTTATGAGTTTGGAGAGGGTGGGGTCCACCTTTTTTCCTTTTTTTTTTTTTTTTTTTTTTTTTTAAGTATTGCTTGGCGTTTTTAGTATGGGTCCACCTTATTATTATTTTTTTAAGAGTGACTGACGACGAACGTGGGTAAATACTTACATATAGTAGAAAAATAGAAATATAATAAAGTATTTATATCTACTTTTTTTTAGAAAGTTGGTAATATAAAGTATAAAATGTCATTTTTTTGCCCTTAAATAAAAAAGTCGGTGGGACCACAAAAGGATTTTTTTTGCCCTTAAATAAAAAAGTGGGACCAAAAGGACGGACGACGATGCTTGCTATATAAACGCTTGGCTCTTCTATATAGTAGTAAAGTAAGGACGGACGACGATCTTGCTTATAAGCCCGGCTATAATATAGTAAAGTAATATATATATATATATATATATATATATATATATATATATATATATATATATATATATATATATATATATATGTTCAAAACACGATTAATATAACGTTGTAGTTTGTGCTCCGTATCCAAAACTTTATTATATTAGTGTTTGCTACGAATACAAAGTTGGCAAAAATTTATAAATACTTTTTAAAAGAGAAGACTTATTTAGAAGGAAACTATTTTCCTCTTTTTGAGATAAAACAATAGTAATATTTAAGCATCAGTTGATACTTTGAATTTTAATTCGATTAATTTAAAGGTGTAAAATATTCTATTGTTAATGTATGTAGATTGGGCCTAAACAATACCTATTATTTTTTATCAAATTTTGATTTTAATGAAACAAAGTAAAAATTTGATTTTAACATGGCGGAATAGCAAATACAATAGTTCAATATCTAGATTACATCTTAGGCTAATATAAAAAAGAAAGAAAATTGTATAGTTTGGCTGTTTAGAAAATTGTATGGTTTGGCTATTTAACCTTTTGAAGAAAAACAATAATATGAGGTCCATGTTTTTTGCTGTACAATAATTTCATTTGCTCCCACTAATGGGTTGATACACATGTGACAATGAATCCATCATTATTGATTTAATGAGATACTTTGGAAATTACATGAATATTGTTTGATTTTTTAATATGGGATGCACTTTTTTTTTTTTTTTGACATTGTTTGTTTTTTGAATATGGGATTCACTTTTTTTTTTTTTTTTTTTTTTTATATTGCTTGATTTTGTTAATATGGGGTCTACTTTTTTTTTTTTCCGTGAGTTTGGAGACGGTGGGTTCCACTTTTTTTCTTCTTTTTTTTTTTTTTTTTAAATATTGGTTGGTGTTTAGTATGGGGCGCACACTTTTTTTTTTTTTTTAATGGAGGACGGACGACGAAGCATGGGTCTAAACCCATGCTTCTATATAGTTAAAAAATTTCGTAATCAATCAATTATTAACTCAAGGTAGCGGGAGATTAAATTCTTTAGTATTATGAAGTTTGTAGAAAGAAAAGGTTAATGTAGTCTTCATACTATGACTATATAATAGGTTATATTTTTAGAAAATATCTAACACGACGATATTTTTGGAGGATTCAAGTGACCAAGGTCAATATTTATGATCATACGATTAGTATAGTATGGTTTCTTTTATTATGTGAGACTATGAATTTGGGGATGTTTACTTCTAACCATTGTCCATCCCAGGGGGGCGGAGCTATCCTTGCCCGAGGCTTCGCCAGAAAGTTACATTGTATAAATAGGTGATATTTTGATTTTATAAGTATGTATACTAGTGTTGACAATCCTTGATACAAGCTTAAGGTTTAGTGCAGTGGTTAAAGGGTTGCAAATGTTCCCTAAGGTTGTGTGTTCGATCCTGTTTAGCAACATGTTTATAATTTTGACACCTTTTATAATATGAATCCTGATTACACCACTGGTCCATCCAACTTAGGATATGATGATGATAGCTAATGTATCTTTTGAAAAGAAGAAAAAAAACCATGCACCACTAAGAGGACGATATAGTGGGATGGTTGGAATTTCTACACCCTTAAGAAGAGATTTCGGGTTCGACCCTCAGTAATGAAGAACTTCATTTAGGATATGATGATGATAACTAATGTATCTTTTGAAAAGAAGAAAAAAAACCATGCACCACTAAGAGGATGATATAGTGGGATGGTTGGAATTTCTACACCCTTAACAAGAGATTTGGGGTTCGACCCTCAGTAATGAAGAACTTCATGGTAGAGCGCTCTTTACCTGACACGAATGTTGATTAATCAATATAGTAAATTCTGTGTTATCATTGATTTGGTGTAATCAACAACTTAAATTTTACCATGACTATATGAGTAGTAATCTGTCGCTGACAAAATAAAAAAACCATGCACCACTAAGAGGACGATATAGTGGGATGGTTGGAATTTCTACACCCTTAACAAGAGATTTCGGGTTCGACCATCAGTAATGAAGAACTTCATGGCAGAGCACTCTTTACCTGACACGAATGTTGATTAGTCAGTATAGTAAATTCTGTGTTATCATTGATTTGGTGTAATCAACAACTTAAATTTTACCATGACTATATGAGTAGTAATCTGTCGCTGACAGAATAAAATACACTGCTATTAAAAAGTTTTATACTACTAACGTGTATAACTTGAATTCAAAATAATTAAAAAAAGGTGTGAGGTTGGGGGGGGAGGGGGAGGGGGATACTTATACTATACTATATCCAGTATGAGTCTGATTACTAAGAAAAGACAGATATCAAAAATATTCCTCCATGCAAAAAGCAAAAAGGAATGAAAAGAAAGAAAGGTAGCAAAGTAAAGATAGATAGAAAAATAACAAAAGTGATGAATAATATTTTTTTCTATCACTTTATAGAAAGTGATTATAACTTTGCTTTTTAAGAGGCACAATTATATACTTAGGAAATTCTTTTTTGTGGTCACCTTTAATTTAATGAAAATGAAAGCATTATTATGTGCTACCAAAGGGAGAGGAACACGGACCTTCCAAAAAGTACCTTGGATTTTGGCAATCACGAAAGTTGATTTGCTCATTTCATCTTAGCTACCCACCACCTTAAACTACGCACCCCAAAACTATGGGAATTACACACACATATAGCTAGAGAGAAAAAAAATTATGCGGTATTAATATTAAACTAATAGATGCAAGATATGTATCCCTTATATAAACATTTTGATATGTCACTAGAAGAGAAAAAAAAGAAAAAGAAAAGAGAATTAGCTATAAATTTTGTCTTGAAGCAACTTGATATCTATCACTAAATAGCTCATAGATAACAAGATATTTTAATAATTTGTGGGTAGTCCGCCGTTAAATAGGATTAGCAATGAATTTTTGTTTAGCGAAAAAATTTATTCACTGCTAATTCCTTTTATTCTCGTAGTATGTATTTTCACTTTATCTTTAATCCCTTTGTCCAATTTAAGTATCATACTTTTATTATTAGTTTGTTCCAAAAAGAATGTCTTGCTTTCTGATATAGAAATAATTTAACTTTAGACTTCTCATTTTGTTCTTAATGAGATGATTTATATAGCCATATAAATTTCTCTGTCTTGTTCTAAATCACAATTTTAAAAAATCTTTCTTTCTTAAACTTTGTGTTAATCAAACAAGGCCACATAAATTGGAACATGGACTAATAGTTTAAATTAACAAATGCAAGATATATCTTTCACACATAAATTTTGATATATATAGTCTTTTTACTTTAAGTTTGATAATTAAGATTTAAGTATTTAATTCTATATAAATATCATATGCGAATAAATATTGTCGAATCTTGGGTATGCGAAAATTCTTGGTAAGGAGTGATTTTCCTGAATGGATCCGCAGCGCGAATCTGAATATAATCGAGCTCTAATGTGAATATCAGACACCAGATGAAAAATCAAAAATAAAAAAAACATTATATAATAGGATGTCACCTTTGTAGAAATAGGAAACAAGAGAGAAGTGGGGTCAAAATTAAAAGCTAAAAATAATGAGGACTAGATTTGAGGGGAACAGCTGGTGAGACCGTAAGTATTGGAATGGTCCCATTCAGAATGTTGCAGTGTTTGAGAGTCAGTCAAAAGATGGGGCACAAGCTAAATAATCGGAGACTTTTGTTCTCCAGTATATTCTTTCACTTTGGTTAACATATCATTGGAAAATAATTCATACTATATCATATTTTGTGGGTTCTATTTTATGTGATGTTACTTTGATTAAGTACAGAATTTAAGTAAGAACGAATTTTTTTTGAAACTTCTGTTTAGTGGTAAATTATTTTATTAAAGATAAAATATGACATGTAAAGTTAAATTATTGTGTTGAACATGTCATGTATAAATATAGAAAATGATATTCAATTCTGGAACAATCTAAAGAGGAACGTAAGATACATAATTTAAAATAGAGGAAGTAGTATTTTGATCTATGTTATTTAGATCCTTTAAAAATATCATTGCAATATGTGTCGAATCCTCCAAAAATACATAATTCTTAGCATGGATATTTTTAAATTAAGAGAACTTCCCACGAAAGCAAGTGTTATTTATGGTCATTAAATTTTCCCATGCAAGCATGCTAGTAAAATAATACAATGATTGGTGAATGTTTAGTTTATAATTGGACTGCATTTAATTTAATTTAAGAAAAAAATTACATAGTTGGGAAGAAAAAGAATTGGTCATGTGACAACATCTTTCCTGACGTGACCTTCGTTTCTCAACGAGGGGAATCAAGCATTTTTTTTTAGGGAAAATATATACTTTGCACCTTAAACTTGTCCCAAACAATTATTTATGCTCTTTAATTTTGCGTACGTCCTATTAACCCCTTTATCTTATTTAAAATGAAATTATAATTGCCTCCTTAAGTAATGATGTGACAGAAAAAGGAAATTATAATTGCCTCCTTCCCAATTGTGACCTGAAAAAAAAAATCAAGCTAAAAACTTATTAAAGTGACATGTGTTATATTTTAAGTGGACGCTTAGCATAATTAATTATTATTTTTGTTTTTTATCCACTCTGAACAAGAATAAAAGGGTAAGGAGACGCTCGCAAAATTTAGATGTGTAAATAACTTTTTGGATTAGTTGAAGCTGACAAATTATTAGGAACCTTTTTTAGACGTAATTTCAATAGTTATGTTTCTAATAGTTACATGTTAGAACAGCATAATACTACTAATAAGACCTAATTTTGTATTGATGCATATTAAATGTACATAATATATCCTTTCCAACATAAAAGCAAAAAAAATGAGACCAACCTAGGAGGAAACAATATTGTTCCCAACTTTTCTTCCCTTTTTTCTTTCATACTATGAATGCCATCATTGCACCAATAATTGAAATAAAGTTTCATAAAAGATAAGCACTAAGCTTCTTTTACATACTTCATTGAAACTCTTCATCTTTTTGCTTGTTTCAAATAGGCTTTTTGCCTTTGGCCAATCTTTTTATCCTATTTCCTAGCTACTAGTACGGTTGATTCATGCATGAAGATAATGCCCTTTTCATGGAAATTATGAGAGTTGTAATATGTTATTTCCTCCTCTCTTTTTTAGTTTATTATTATTATTATTATTATTATTATTATTATTATTATTATAATATAGGTTTCATGATTTGATGTTTCTATTAACTAAAACAAATCGAAAGCTCACTTTTTCTCGTGTCAAACGTGCTTTTGCTACATTGACTTTCATTTTTTGCCTCATACGAGGGGACCAATCTTTGTTGTATATATATTGTAGGCAAAAACCATTCTCTTTTGGGATTTGTAAACATGTGAAAGGATTTTTTTTTTTAAGTTTTAATACGCTTAAAAAATAATAATAATTGTTGTTAATCTATCGTTAAATAGCCTGTAGCAAGCAATTGTTTTTCATAATCTGTTATTAAATAGGATTAGCGACGACGAAATCTTTGGTGATAGTTGAGGTGACCAATATATGATTGAATATTATGGGATTTAAGAGCTTAAAGTCAATTTTTTTTAGGCAGAAGGTTGTGTTGGAGTAAATCAAAGCGACAACAGGAACTTGTTACCTAGGTACCTATACAAAAATAGCCAAACAAGAACAAAGTTGTCCACCCAACTTGATAGAGTGCCAATTCGCTGTTCATCTTCAGGATTATTTCTGTGAACATGTCTTCTCTATAGTTCATTGTACTGTTAAGAATATTCTCAACGGAATTTAAATTTGTTTATAACCGTGCTCCCATTTAATAATTGACCATTATTTCAAAAGTTACCAATATTCATCTTATTTAAGGTTGTGAATTCCTGTTATATTTTTCAATCAATTAGGATCGGAGTAGGAAAGTTAAAATACGAACAAAAAATAATAATAATAATAATAATGAAAAACGTCCGTTGCATATATTGTTTATGTTGATAATCTGTATTGCAAATAATACGTTGAAACAGTAACTTTGGAAAAATTTCCTGAAACGGAAAACAAGAAAAATAGAAAACAGAAAGTAAACTGCAAACTGGAAAAATCAGAAAAACAGTATAAGAATGAAATCGAGCCCACTGAATGCACACTATGTCCTTAAGGAAATTATTCCCCTCAAGTACCCGAGGTTGTGGAATATATCCTCCCAATATAGAACGATTTTACTCACCGGAGTATCAGTACCTAAAATGCCGGTGAACAGCGAACCACTCGAAGGCAGTAAATCACACTGGAATTTGATTGTGCAGAAGAAGAAGAATTTTAGAATTTCAGAAAATTTTCGTAAGGAAAATCTGAAGGGATGAACATATTTATATAGCCATTGGTCTGGTTTAGTTAAAAGGTGCAACTCAAAAGTTGCAGCTTTTCAGTTTAGTTGCATCTTTTCAGAAATATTTCTCATTCAACTTAACTAAAACCCAACAGTTTAATGTATATGGCAGAGGTCTTCTAAGTTTTGGTATAGCTGTATTGGTTCAAGCCTTCTAAAATTCTATAGCAAGAAAGGTTCTTTTTCCCTTCTAATTAAGATACGAGATCAATATTTCTTTATGCTTGTTCCTGAAGTATGAAATCATGAACCATCCATTTTATTCCTGGATAGCTTTTTTCATAAGGGCTTCGACTTTCTCGATAAATGTCCCAACAGATGATATGATTTCGTGGAATCAAGGTTTTATTAATTTTTAAGTAAATACGTTGCTCAACAAGAAATTTCTTTACGTGTCCAATTTCGTTTTTTTTTTTTGACAAAATACATAATGAAACAAAAGAAAGGCTTAGAATAATTAGTCAGTTCTAATTTCCAGATGTGACATAATGGAATGACACAAAAATGCAAGTAACCATTTCTTAATTCTCCCAAAATCAAGAAGAATTCCACACAACATTATTTGATGTAATGTAATTGACTTTAAGGAAAAGCAAAAAGTGGCTTGCAAGTCCCTTTCACAATTATTATCTATTGATGATCACAAGTTTTAGTTTTCACATTTTCGATCAATGTATGCTTCATATAATTCAGAATTGTCCTTTTTGAGGCATTTTGACATTTTTCAATCTTGAGATTTCACAATCATTTCACAGGAATATCCTTGGCGTACCCTTGTGGAAATGGTACAATCTCCATTAATGGGGCCTAAGGAGGTGGATTAGTACCCTTCTCAGACCAACTTTTTTTTTTTGGAGGGGTAGGGGGTGATTTTGGGTGGGTGATAAGATGATGAGACCTTAACATGTTTAGTCAGTCGGCCAAAAATAATTCCATTCGCCTAGCCATAATATCAGTTTAAGCCGTTGCCGGTGTATAACAAGTTTATAATAAATGGATAATCATTATACACACTAATTCTAGGTTGATTATATATTTGCAGATATTAATTTAAAATAAAGATTAGGTCATTTTTCGTTATGGATTTTGCTGGGCTGTTGGGTAGTGCAAAAATACCTAAGATTATTTAATATTATTTCGACATCGTGTATTCTTTAGTTTTTTCTCTAATCATCATGTCTTAGGAACCCACTGAATCGACTAGTTCGAATTCGTGCCATAGAAAGCCTACTATGAGAGTTTTTAGCATCATTATCCGACTAATTCAAACCCGCGCCATAGAAAGCCTACTATGAGAGATTTTAGCACTCTCTATCAAAGAGGACTCCATTCACAAAATTTAAACTCGGGATGAGGTTAATGGTTAACGAACTTTTACACCATTCCACCACGCCCATTGGGGGTACATATGGTCTTAACTCTTAATTAGATGTCGAACCATGCATAAAGACTTGAGCCATTTCCTTGTTGCGAACTCATTAAGCTCGATTTCATTAGTTAAAATGTACATCATGGACGAGTAAGAATTTTAATTGAGGCCATTTGAACATATGAAGGGCATTTTTTTAAATGTATTTTTATGTATATATCATAAAGTTAATAGAGGGCCAGGAAAAAAGAAATGCAAACAAGTGATGGGTGAGTCATATTTGCCTCAATGAATTAGATGAAGAAAGAAAATTATAAACATGGGCAGAAAATTAGGTTTTCAGGTCATGAAAACCACAAATGCTGAATTCCTAAATATTTTAAATGTTACCTAACATATGTCTTTATTAAAAGGGAAATACTTATAGGATATGAAAAGGCATCGATAACAACAAACCTCTATAATAAAATTCGAATTTTAATCTCTTAGAGCCTGTTTGGATTGGGCTTATAAATTCTTTATAAAAGCGTATTTTGAACTTTTTTGAAGCGTTTAATTTGTGTAGCCAAAAGCTTAAAGCCATTTTGTCTTAAAATAAAAATCAAAAAATTAATTGGGTTTGTTTGAGCAACTTATCTAAGCGGTTTATAAAAATTTGAAAACGAACATAAGCCAAAAAAAAATAAGTTGAAACTATACTGCAACTTATTTTTTTGGCTTAATAATTATTCCAGTATAAAACGCTTTTTTTAAGCCCATCCAAACAGGTTCTTAATCGTTGAGTTGTTCACTTAATTAGGAGTCCAATAGAAAATCCCGATTACCAAAATTAATCGTAATATCAAAATATGCGTACGATTTAAGAATAGTAACATAAAAAAATACCAATTTGTTATAGCCATAGCTAATGTCATTTTCATTTCGACTTCTTTTTCTATTTTTTTGTTATTCCAAACATAAAGCAAAAGAACTTCAAGTTCTTCAAACTCTTCCAAAAACATGCTACCATCAACTTTGCTATAAAAGAAATGTCTTATCATCATTCCCTCTCAAAGCTGAACCCATTTTGCAAGCTATATTGCTTACAAAGGGAGATGGGAAAAATTGATGAAAGAATGAAATTGTCCATTAATTGATTCTCTTTTGAAGACGTTACAACATCAATTTAAGTTACATATATCGAATTTTTATACCATCAGATCATGTCCTTTGTTATAGCAGGTAATCTGTTTATTTTCAAGATTATAAATCTCACATTTTAAGAAGGTTCACCTGTTAATATCCTTTAAGTGACCTGATAGTGTAAAAATTACGTACGCAGTTACACTGACAATGTATATAACTTAATTAAACTCTCGCATTTTAAGGAGTTTCTTTCTTCATAAAGGAGTTCTAACAAGTGATTTGGTCCGCCGAGAACAAGCTCTAAAAAGAAAGCAGTTAAGTATAAATATGGTGATATCTTTTCCTTTACCATTTTAAAGTTGGATAGACTTTTAAAATCACCATTTATGTGATGGCATATAAATATGTAATGACCACTCAGTGTTCCATTCCGCATGTGTTTCGATTTGGATTTTGGTCTTTTCGATATATAGCTTAGTAGATTTAATTTTTGATTAATTAAAATGTATGTTTTTGGTTCATTTATATATGTAGGAAATATATTACATTTTGACTACCTTTAGAAGTATATAATCCACAAATATTGAGTAATAACACAAACTTAGCATAACACATGAATAATTAAATGATAAAACCGTTAATACTTCAGGAAAATTGTGATTATTTACAAGCAAAAGGATCACAATGTGCATTTCAAGTAATTGAAAGTTAACTGTGCTTAGTAGATATTACAAGAACTAAAATTAGAATTCACCAATAACTAAGGGACCAAAAGTGCTATTAACCTTTAAAAACCATTAATAAGAATAGTAATTTGATTAATTTATTCCTTATTAATTATTTAATCTTTGCTTACTTACATGCCTCTTAATTTTAGGACGATTAATACTACGGGTAAAGTTAAAAAAAGTAAATTGTTTTTTGATTTTTTAAAACAACAAATATTAAGGATAAATTATTTTTAATATACATGACAACCAAATAAGAGGGAAAGGAGTAGTACATTTTTGACTTATCAAGTAATAATCCCAATTTGAGGATAATTGAAAAAAAATGACTAATAGTAATAAAAGAAAACGACAGCATTTTTCGACAGGTAAATTCTAACATAGCTTAAGCTTAGGTAGGTGGTTAATCTGCCAATACCTCAAACTTCACCTAATCCTGCCAAAGACACATGTCAATTATGAACCCAATAATTGGATTACCAGTTTATTTGTTTTCTTTTTCCTCTGTGATCTTGACACATGAAAAATACACAATTAATGAAAAAGAAAAAAATAATTTAATATTTATGGACCCCAATTTGAATAAATATCACAGCAAAATCCAGCTTCATGGTAGTATGATCTTAGTCACTAAATAGCTTTTCTGTTTTGTTAAAATGTTCCTACCATGGCCTGCTCTTGTCGGGAGAAAATAATATAAAGACATGGGCAAGCAAGAGAGAATAATAAGAAATTTTGCGCTTTTCCCTTCAACGAGCTTTACGCGATGCAAACCCAAAGTAATTTCATAGAGTAGCCTATTTACATATTGTCTTTTAAGGGAGGAAGTGTATACATACATGATTTTGGTGTTACCGTTTAATTTAAGTATATAATTTTTTGCACGCTTATACCCTTGGAATAACTTTAAACCAACAGTGTCTGAGATTTCATATTGTTGAAGTTAGGCTTATTAACATTAACTTCAAATATCACATGTGTGAAGTTGTTTCAAAGTGGATAGACATGTAAAAATTTCGGAAAAGGGTCAGATTTGCCTCTTTACTCTTTAAAAAGGTTAGATTTGCTTCATTATACTTTTTGATATATTTATCCTTACCATTCAATTTTAGGCAATTATTTACCCTGAACCGTTAATTCTCCTTGTTCCCATTTTTATTATCTTAAGTGGTGCTTACCTGGATATCATTCTCTCTCAAATTTAAATCTGATTACAATTAAACCCGACCCACCAATAAACACGACCCACTTTACAAAGTAAATCCATCCCAAAGTAACAGTGCCTGAATAGAGTACCCTGGGAAATTTTTACCCATTTGAGGCTAAATCACCCTTTAATAACTTTGGATCTGCAACCAGTATTTCCAAAATTAAGACAAACGCCTCTTCACTTCTTCTCGTCTTCCTCCTTTTTCTTCTTTAAATGCTTTGCTCAGTGTTGGTTGATAAAATTTCACGACACTAATTGCAATCCGAGGTACTGATATATGTAGTGATTTTTTTAGTTCTCAATTTTTCTATCACGGCCCAAATTAAAATTTTGTGAAGGCACCCATTCTCACCCGGCATATGAACCGTCCACAACTTTAAGCCAATTTTAACACGTATAATATGCGGAAATAAACAAACTAAGCCATTTAAGAGTCATAAGCTATATGTCATATTCATAATTATGCGGAATAAGTACAACCACACAAAACCTGGTGTCACAAGTAAAAAAAACTACTAAGATAGCGAATACAAGTCTAGAATATCTTCTGAATACACTGTTAGAATAATGTAAAAGAGAGAGAGAATCGGGTGCCACACATCAGCTAGCAGCTCACCCCGAATCCTCCAAGACAGGTTCCACAACGATCGGTGAAGCCTCGAACTACATTAATGCTAAGAAGACTCTGCACACACAAAAAAAATATGTGCAGCAAATGTGAGTGAGTACGAGAAATAAACATGTACTCAGCAGCATCGTCGACCGTGTACCCTAAACTAAAACGGTGATGAGGGTTGGTCTTTCGAATGCTTACTTCCACGCTTAATCGTTATTAGTCCAACATGGCAATAAGTATAAACTATCTACATATGAGAACCCTCAAAGTTCACAAGTATTCAAATAGTCACTTAAGCATGATAAGTACATTTCAATCAACAATTCAAGTAAGTCATCCAACAAGGAATCCATGAAATGATATGCTGTGCAAATGCAATGCAATGCCTTTCTATCACCGGTGTACACACGCTCCAATATTAGGAATACATGATCCATGAGGAGCTCGCGAGGTCCATACACCATCCGAATTCATTTTCTTTCGGGTTCTTTAGCCACTTGAGGCTTCCAATCACATTACTTAGCCAATTAGGCTCACATTACCTGTCCGTAGCCAATCAAGCTCATATCATCCGCATCACTCCGTCCGGAACCATTTCCCCTCGGACCTCACATATTTATCCTCAAGTGCAATATACATGAGATACCATATGAAAACATGAATATGACATGCACAACAATAAGCAACATGGATACATAACAAAAGGCTCAATCTTTAGCTCTTTCCATTTTAAATGAGTATTTAGGAGTGATGAAAACAATTAATCACAGCAATAAATAAGGAATCCCATGTCCCATTCACGAATCACAAAATCAATCTATGCTATCAGCTAATGCCCAAAGCAAGGCATTCAGACCGGACTATACAACTCGAATATATACGAATACCCCTAACATGGCACCGGTACCCGATACAAGAGCTAGTCACCTTACAAGTATCGGGATCCCCTTAATTTCCCCATTACTCTCTATTACTAGTGAATTTTAACCAATCACGACGCTTTAAATAGAGTTAAGAAAGGTCTTAACTTGTGTGATTTGAAATTCGAAACTCAAGCGATCACCACACAGCCTTGCCCTTTCTTCAAAGCCTTCGAACGATCCCAAACTATTCAAATACATAATCTACGTAAGTATTTGAGTATGTAGCCACCCATATAGCTATTATAATAATTTGGGTCCAAGAAGTCACCCAAAAAGTCAATCCAAGCCCCGAAGGTCAAAAACTGTAACTTTGTTGCAAAATTGAATTCAATATAGTCAAAATCGTACTCTACGAGGTTAAACAAGTCCAATGATACTCATGTTGCTATACACTAATTCGGAACCCAAAAGGTAATCCCGATCCCCTAAGGGCAAAATCGTAATTTTATTACAAAATCGATTAATCCATAACCTGTAGGTTCAAAATCTGGAAAATCAATCATGAATCGACCTCCAATTCAATAGATTATCATTTCTCAACTTTGGGCTCAAAACCCCAATTTCTACAACCCAAACAAGGTTAAAAATGATAACCAGCGAAAATAATCATGGGGAAGCACAAAAATAAAGGTTAGATACTCACCCCCTCGTTGAGAAGAGAACAATGCGGCAAAAATCACCTCAAACAGAACTTTAGAACTCAAAATATGCTCAAAATACTAAATATTCTAGGATCTGTCCAATTTAAACACTGTCCATGCTTTTTTCCTTCATCGGGATCCCAACCTGCCATGTGTTGCAATCGAGATGGCCAATATTTTTTTTTATTTCACCAGAAAACCAACAAAATGCAAATTCAAGGTAAAATGACCATATCTTCCTCATACGATGTCGAAATGCGACGATTCTTGTTGCTATAGTTCCGAAATCACCAAACGGATCTAACGATTCAATCGTAACACAACTAAAAAGTAGTTTGCCGAATATGGTACCCTTTATGCTAAAACGACGTTGAAACAAAAAACAAACGCCATAAAGCCCAAACTCATTTGAAACTCATTGGAATCTAATCAAAATTTGTGGACAAGTCCAAAATCATCATACGAATCTGCTCGAAACATCCGAACGGGACTGTCTTGACCATTGTCAAATCCAAATCATCTCAAAAGCTAGTTTCTCCACTAACACCTTAACTCAAACCCGAATCTATCGGGAACCGAACCAACGACTCGACTAAGTCATAAATCACATTCCGGACTTAATGGAATCGACAGAACTTCAAAAAATACTTGTTACCTAGTGTTGACTTTGGTCAAATTCTCCATTTCTTAACTTAAGGATTTCAAAAATATTCGTTTCCTTACCCAAAATTCATCTGAAAGCCTCGACAATCGCGTCACCCCTCATCGCAAGTCATAAACATCAATATGATGTTAATGGAACCAACAAATTGCCAATCCTCTTTCCGTGGTCATCTTTTCACCATAAATAGGCATATTAAATACTAAAACCGACTTAATTGTAAAAAATCCACCAAACAAACTCTAAAATTAGCTCCATCAACTTCTACAGGTCATACATAATATTACAAATCTAACGAAATCTTCAGATCGCCAATTAGAGCTCGTTTTCCCAAAACAAATTATTAATCCAAATATTTAAATACCGAGATTTTCAAAATGAAACCTTCTCCCAAAGGGAACCAAATGATATCCAATGGACTTCAAATTTTTCAGGCAAGTCAAAATAACTATTATGGAGCTTCTGAAATAGGCGAAACGCAAATAGAACATCGGTTCTTAAAGCGACCAACCGGTTCGTTACATTTTCAGTTATTGTATTGCAAATTCTCATACTTTTTTACTCTTTAATTTGTGCTAATTTCAAATTGAAAAAGGAATCAATTAAAGTGAGGTATCATGGATAAAATAGATTAAGTGAGTGAAATAAACTTGATCAATAAATTAATCTCGAGTTGAAAATTAATAAATTAAAGTGAGGTACCATGGATGAAATGCATAATTGAGTGAAATGAATTGAAGGTACCATGAGGGAAATGAATTCAAGGTACCACAAAGAAATAAAGTTGAGGTAGCATGACTGAAATGAAATGAAAAAGTTGTTAAAAGTTTAGACATATATGCCAAGCCAAACTTTGAAAAAAATGACTGATAGAAGCAATATGCTGTTAGGTGTTGGCAAGCTTAGTTTCAGAATCTAGACCGATCATTTCAACTCTAGCTAGGACCAAAATAACAGTTCTCAAATCGGCTATTGCCTCATAAATCCGAATTAATTGGGCTTTAAGGCGGATATTAGACATCTGATGTGAATCCAAAATATAAAAAGAAAAAAAAATAAAGTGTAACAGCCAATCCTTTAAGTCGATTTATAGATCCATATCAATTGAAAAATTAATAAAAATACCATGTACTTATATTTAAATAAGCACAACATTTAACATGAATATAATTTTCTTCTTGACCCCATTAATATTATGGTTGATTGGAGATTATCGGTCTTTCTTTTTTCCTTCATTCCTAAAGTTTTAATTACATGGGACCCATTATCAAATGGTTGTGATTGATTGGGAATGAGCATATTTGGTATGGTATATAGAGTTATAACCAAATATTTAAAACTGTGAAAGTACCAAATGTATTCCATATCTCTATGTTACATTCTTTTCAAACTGTACCCCATTTAATTGGATGCACGTGGCTAAATCTTCACTCTCGATATTAAACAACTGGTTGCAAGTAATTTTCTTTCTTTTTTCTTTCCCTTTTGGCGATTTAAAAAGTAGAAGGGAATTCTTGAGAAAAATACAAGGATAAAGAAAAATTATTATCATTATTATTATTTTAAGTGATAATCATATCATTATATTAAATAATTACTAATATCAGTACGAATTATCTGCTTGATGCATTAGTAACGAATAGGAGTACTATTATAATAAGTTTAAATCATATAAACCGTTATAAGCATAACAAATTTTCACAATCAGGTCATTCATTTTTGTTTGTATTATAGCAGGTAACATATTTATTTTCAAAATTGTAAGTTTCACAATTTAAGAAAGTTTACATTTACATATTTTTTATGACCTGACAATAAGAAAATTCTTAACAAATCTTTACGTGAACGATCTATATATATAAATTAAACTCTTTTCCCTAACATTTCAAGGATTAATTTCACAGATGATGATCGAGCATATGGTATTATTGCAGATAAGTCATTAAAATAATTTTTAAGCATAAATCACTCAACTTCCACTATTTTTCATAAAAAAGTCATTTTGTGACTTTTGTTTGATGTTTAACCGAGGCAGATTCAAAATCTAGAATGAGCTGATTCAAGACGAGTTTGAGCTTATATATATACATATATATATATATAATACACACGTTAAACACGTAGAGCTTATCATAGATGTCTCGTTTACGTGAATATCATTCCATATCGGTGTATGTTTCTATACAAACCCAAAGCTTTTAAAACTTTATGGTAATTTGTCATTTTGTCTTCAACACTATCGATACAGTAATTTTTGCCCAAAGCTATCTCCAGAAATAGGAACCCTAAAAATGTAAATAAAACAATATGAAGCATAGAGAGAGCAAAATAACCATATCTGTAGCATTAAATGCTCCAGCCAAACACCACCTATGGACTTGTGTCATTTAGTGTGGGCATTGGAGAGGGTGTCACTAAATTTTTTAAAAATAAATTAAAACAATTTTATAAAAGATGACACAAAGATGTTTGCAACTTCTAGACCTAGTTTTGTTAATCTCCAGTAAAAGCATTAAAAGAGCTAGAGAGGTTACTTCCCAATATACTTTCAAATCAATGAATAAATAAATAAGAAGAGTACTTCAGAAATCAATTCAAACCCTTTGATTTAGCCTTGGTTTGTGAAAATATTAACACCAGTTGAGGGTTGGGGTGTCTATTGGTGGGAGGAGTGTGATTCTTCTACGACCCTTAATCAGAGGTCTCTGACAATGACGAAGGCAAGAAATTCGCATAGAAATTCAACATCTTCTATATATAGATGCAAGAAAATTAACGTTATATATACAACATAATGAACCCCCGTTCACCCCTTTAGCTCCGTTCTTGCTCTCAGATTCGAGTTCTGAGAATGCGCTTTCAATTTTAGTAGTCCCTCCGCGACACAAATTCATATAAGTTAGACGAGTGAATATCAAATACCGTATAATTCACTACAAAAAAATTGAAATTAGCTACGAACTTTGTCGCTGATTTATCGTTAAATCGAGCGAAGATTTTCTTTTTATAATATATAGATGAATTTCTTTTGTTATTATGTCGCTGATTCATCGCTAAATAGAAGTAGCGACGGATTTTACTGTTAACTATAGAATTTTAGCTGTTACTTATTGCTTTATTTTTTTCTCTAGTGATTATAAAAAAAAAGGTTGGGGCAGGTAGTGGGACGGGAGGGGGTTGGGGCAATGGATATTATTCATATTTTTGATGGTCCATATATATATATATATATATGGAGCACCGAGCATGTGAAGGAAGACATAATAAAATCCAAGATGCCAGACAAAGTTGTTGAAAGATTAGAAGGGAATATTTGGGAGTATGAAAGGGAATTAGAAGGTAATGTGTGTGTTTTTAGTTAGGTTTATGCACATGTAGCCCATTTATGCCTACTTAAAACAAACACCCCTTTTTTCTGGCTCTCTCTCGTTCTAGCTCTCTCTCAAGTCAATGCCTCATTTGTACTTTTATGCTCATACATATGTATTCGTGTACATATATTATAAGTATTTCACTTATATATATATATATATATATATATATATATACTTAGTGTAATTTTTTTCCTACACCATTAATGTATTTCTTTCAGTATAGTACCTTATTAATTAGACTTGCTATAACAATTACCTGTTGTTGCGTTGCAAGTTAATTTAATCTGATGCTGTAAACCAATTTTGACATCGTCAGTATAGGATAGATTTAGAGGGTTGGTATGGATTCCCGTGAATTCAGTTAACTTTTTCTAGACCAATAGAAATTTACTAAATATAATGTTTGATTGTGAATTCAGTGACTAACAATAGAGTATCAACTCGAGGTCATAGCTGAAATCCATAAGCTTCAAGTCTTGCATCTCCATCTGCATCATTGTACAGAAGTTACACATATTTTTTTTACAAGTGTATACTACAAAAAATTATATTCTAGAAGTTGTAGATTAAATTATTATCTTGAATACGTTTAATCTAGATGCTAGTATAAAAATGGTATTCTAATTAATGTACTGACCAGAAAAAAAAGTTCTTGTTTTTTTTTTTTTTTTTTTTTTTTCGGTTTTCCAACGGTGTCCGTTATTTATATTGGTGCTCCGATTAATTTGGATTCAAACAGCGTAAGGCCCATTTAAAGAAAAAGCGCTCCCTAACATGACTTTTTCCGTACTAGACTCGAGACCTCTAATAGATGGGTCATTTGCACTTTTGTCCCAATTTTGTGCTGCTCTTTAGTTTTTGCCCTTCAAATGGGCTGGTTTTGAATTTTTTGCCCTTCAAAATCGAATCTCTGCCTATAGGAGCATAAATTACGCATCATAATATCCACAAGTTATGCCAGCGCCTTTAAAGAACTTATGCCTATATATATAGACATAATAAGTTCGATTTTGAAGGGTAAAAATTAAAGACCAGTCCATTTGAAGGGTAAACCATGCAATTACTTGCTAATAAAAAGCGAAAAACCCTATCTATCCCTCCATAACTTTTGATTGTCATCTGGAAAAAAAAAAAAAATTCGAATACAATAAAGTGATACATAAGAAGGAAAAAAAGAAGAAGATATACTACTTAAGAGTGTAATCTGAGAGAGAGAGAATGAGAACAGAAAAGACAAGAAGTAGAAGCGGAGAGAGTGGGGGGAAAAGAATCACAGCGGATTTTAAACCAGTTATCAAAAAGTTATTATTTATCTTTTTTTGGGTTCTAAAAATAATTTATCTAAATGTTAATCTGTCATATTTCTTTGTGTATTTAAGTTTTGTATGCTAACAATATAACAAACTTTTATAGCGCAAATTTAACTGGTTGTATCATCAAGTTTTCACTATCTATTTGTAACACTTATTGTTGTATTCATTGTTACTTCGTACTTGATGGCTTGAAAAAATTATACGTTGTCAGTGACTCAGTGTATAAAATCTAAACTTAGGATAGATAATACTCTCTGATACAATTGAAATGTCTAACTTTCCGTTTTAATCTGTTTCAAAAATAAAAACCACTTTCTATATTTGGTAACTCTCTCATTTCAACTATTTATATGGCTTATTTAAGACAATATTTAGCGACTTGACACATTACACATATTTTTAATTTAAAACCATATGACTCAAAAGTCTCCTTTTAGTTTTCAACTCTATATCTAATTAAACTAAAACACATAAACTAAAATGGAGGGAGTAAGTCTTTAGAATGTGATATATTATGAGATTTACACTTATTTTTGATCATTTCTTTTTCTCTTTATATACTATTTTCTTCAATTTTGATTTTTTATTTAATTTCTTCTTTCTTTGTTTTTTTTGTTTGTATTTCTTAAATTTATGTACTTTTGTTTCTTCTTTTGACTAGAGAAAGAGAGAGAAAATTAAGAAAATAGCCTCTCCTTGTTCTAGTGTCATTTTCCAAGATATACTCTCGAGGAATTTAATACTATAGTCCCAAATCCCCCTTCTTTCTCTTCTTCTTTTTCTTTCCATTCCATCCATTGCCTTTCTGGAATTTTTTTCTTTTCTTTTCTTTCCTCTCATTTTCTTTTAATATAATATTCCCTTCTTTTAATTTACTTCCATTCTTTTCACATCACTTCACTTCTTCTCCTTCTTCATCCTAACATATGCACTATTAAAAGAAGATAAAAGAACTTCTTTTTCCTCACTTTTTTTCTTTCCTCCCAAAATCAAACTTGAAGTTTGCCCATCTTTTTCTTTTTTTGCCTTTTTCTACATCTCTTTGTGATGTGTCTTGTTTGTGTTTTTGTGCAACTTTTTGCTCTATTCTCCAGGCATATTATCATAAATTTGGTGTTTTGGGGCTAAAGCTAAAGCAACCGAAGCTACAGAAGGCAAAAAAAAAAAAAGGCACTATTAGAAAAATTAAAGAAAACATTCTTGAAATCTTGTGTTATTGTTAGAGATTTTGTTTAAAATACATAAAGATGTCCTTACAAGGGGTTTTCAGAGAAACCCCATCAACCAATTCTCCAAAGCCAATCCCTGATCTTTCTCTCAACATTAGTCCTCCAAATAGTTCCTCTAGTTTCGACCTGTCAGGTCGATGTGTCACTGAAGTGGGTGAAAATCACGGGAGACCAGAGTTCAGTAAGAGAACAAATTGTCTTACTGAGCTCTCGTTAGCTCACCCCACTGCTACCACCACCACCACCACCGCCGTTGGCGATGAAACAATTACAAGAAGGGGTTTTTTAGACCACCTACCAAGAAACCCTTATTACAACAACAACCATCAGCACCACCACCATCATAGCCAAAATTATAGCCATGTGATGCAACCAATGAGCCAAATAAATCATGGGGTTTCATCTTTAGATGTATCCGACGGTTTACGCCCTATCAAGGGCATCCCGGTGTACAATCACAACCGTTCATTCCCTTTCTTGGCTACTAATTTGGACAAGGAGAAAGATCCAAAGATGTGCTTTTACCCATCATCATCTTCTTCTTCTTCACCTTATTTCAATACCAGGTTTAATGGGATGTCATCATCTTCTTATCAAGTGCCACATCATCTACAATATCATCATCATCATCATAGTCAATATGGTCATGTAGGATTAGGGCATTCTCATCATGAAAATATTGCAAATACTCATAGTTTGATGAGATCAAGATTTTTACCAAAACTTCCAGCTAAAAGAAGTATGAGAGCACCAAGAATGAGATGGACTAGTACACTTCATGCTAGATTTGTTCATGCTGTGGAGCTTCTTGGTGGACATGAAAGTATGGTTTAATTTGTTTATAACTAAGCTTAAGTTATTGTCTTCTTGAGAAAACAAAATGTTTTATGTTATCAGGGTCGGATCCAAAATTTAATCTTGACGGATTCAACATTTTGATATTCTTACCCTGAACTCATCACGTACCGGTTCAATACTAATATTTATTGAAATTTTAGTGATTGTTTAATCTATACATCCATTTTCCAGTTGAACTCATAAAAAGAGGAGGCTGCATTTGCCTCTGTATTTCAGTTTTAATTGTTAGCGGTTTGAGTTAATCATGAGACTCGTCACAACATGTATATTTATCGTCTGTTTTAAAATACTGAGTTCAGTTGAATCTGTATGTTATCATTTCAATTTTTTGTGATTTGGGGTTTGTCATAACATTATATTTGAGGATAAAAAAAGTCTAATCTTGGATATTTCTTTTTGGTTCTTGATTTTTTTAGGGGCAACACCAAAATCAGTCTTGGAGCTAATGGATGTGAAAGATCTTACTCTTGCTCATGTCAAAAGCCATTTACAGGTACTTAGCAATGAATAATAATAATCTATACATAGAATATTTAGACAACAAAAAGAATTATAATTACCTTTTTTTTCAAATCTTTTTTTTCTTTTCTTTTTCTCTGTCAAAGGTCCCTAGCTCAGGATGAATTCCTCCGGCACAGTAGCCGATAAAAATGCAGTGAATTACTGAGTGAATGAATTAAAGAAACAAGTCTGATCTTTCTGATACTATCAGACATAAAAATAAAATTTTAAAAATTAAAAACAAAGAGAGAGAAAAATATACTTGGGTAAAAATCATAGGAGGGTTGAGGGTACTGTGGTTTCTGTAACAGACAAAAGTAAGTCATCATTATTCAATAATACAAAAATGCCTCGTGATTAATGAAACAATTCCAAGAAAGAAGCATTTGACTTTGGGAAAGAAAATTTCCATAGAAACACACTACAACTATTTTTTTGTTTGTTTGTTTTTTTTTCGACATTATTTCACTAGAGTGGAGTAAAAATGTAAAG
The DNA here is from genome assembly GCF_029784015.1 of Lycium ferocissimum. NCBI lineage: Eukaryota > Viridiplantae > Streptophyta > Magnoliopsida > Solanales > Solanaceae > Lycium > Lycium ferocissimum. The sequence continues at coordinate 1,664,766 of NC_081347.1, forward strand.
GGTACTTAATTTTTTTTTTGAAATTCTTGAAATATGGTTGTGTTAATATTTGTAAAAAAAAATTATTCCTTTCCCAATGCAGATGTATCGCACTGTTAAAACCACTGACAAACCTGCAGTTTCCTCTGGTAAGTTGTCTTTGCTTTTAAGTCTTCTGCTTTTCTTCCTTTTCTTTAATTCACAATAATCAGTTTAATTAAGCACATTTGCATTGCACCCTATAACGTCAATAACGATGTGTGATTTTCTTCAATTTCGTCTACATGCAGTTTATGTATATATTTGCATTTAACTTATATACCAGGAACAACTTCTAAGACGATATGCATAAAGGCATGTTGGTTTCATAAATATTCATATAGAGATCAGATTTAAACGAATAGGTACATCATATGAGTACATTCTATCCATATGAGATTTTTCTTCCAGAAAAGAAAAGAGAGGCAAGAAAAAGCATTTGATTAATGGAGGTTTTCAAAATCAGTTCTAAAAACGGTTAATTATAGTTATCTTTTATATGACCTGATAGTATTAAAATCCTTTTCAATGCAAGTGCATACAAAAGTTAAAGCTATTAATTTGCAAGTTCTTTAAATTCTGTTTTTTTTTTTTCTTTTTTCTTGAAGTTAAAGCTATTAATTTTCAAGTTCTTTAAATTCTGTTTTTTTTTCCTTTTTTCTTGAAGGGCAATCAGATGGATCAGGTGAAGATGATCTCACAACAATGGGGAGCACCGGTGGCGGTGACCGGGTGGGTCTATGCCGGTTTTTGGATCAGAGAGGAGGATCCGATGGATCTTTACAACCCGAATCCGATTACCCTTCTACTGCAACTCCTACTCTTTGGAGTAACTCTTCAAGGTACCTTCATATAAATAAAGCTTTAGTATTTAGATGCTAATGTTATGTTTATGAGTTTAACTTCATAGACGATAGTGTAAAAGAATTTTATACTATAATGTCGCTTAAAAAGTAATTATAGATATATTGTCGGATTCAAAATATTTAAGTCACGGATGCTCGGCTGCTATAATCTTGAGATCGGGTGGTCAGTCTATCTATTACTTCATCCGTTTCAATTTATTTGTCCGACTTTTCTTTTTAGTCTGTTTAACTTTTCACGTGATATATTTAAGATCATAAAACTAATGGGCATTTTAGTACATTCTAGATATCTTTAGTTTAAGACCACAAGATTTAAAAATATTTTTTATTTTCTTAAACTTTGTGCCAAGTTAAAACCAAAAAAACATATTGAAACGGAGAGAGTATTTCTTTATTTTACTAAGATTGCAATATAAATAGATACGTATATGTTTGGGTTAACAACAATGAATGCTTGAATACCCAGCCAGTAGGTACAAATACAATCTAGGTCCATCGTTGACAAAGAGTGATCAGTTAAATCATCAAAGCGTTAAAAAACACTAATTGTCAAAGAGTGTAGTGGAATGGTAAGCAATGAGTTAAAAAACACTAATCATCAATGAGTGTAGCGGAATGGTAAACATTCCTTTCCTCTTAATTAGAGATCTCGAGTTTCAAGCCTCAAAAATAAAGTCCTTAGGAAGGAGCGCTGGATCCCGCCATAGTAAGTTTTCTCTTGTGCGATTCTACATGAGTGGGACTAGGGAGCTTCTTCAAGGTGAGCTTTCCATGACACGAATCAAGATTAATCAGTCTAGTGAAATTTGGACACTAGATCTTTACTATCACAAAACCTGAATTTTCGATGGATATTCCATCGAAGTTGGCTGGTTAATAAGGGATTTCTGACGAAAAAAATTCGCTTTCGTTTAGTAGTGGTTAAATTCCAAAAAATTAAAATGCATTGATAGTATAAAAAATCTTTATTAGTATATCAGCATATTTGAGCTATCAATTCAAATCCATGTTTCATATGTAGGGTAGGACTTTTGGAGTAATGATGGAGTAATGAGTTCATTGATAAAGGGAGAGATACTATATGTTTTCTTTTCCTTTTGCATGAATCTTGCAAATGCAAACCCACGTCCATCATTTTTCTAAAGAATAAAAGACTTCTTGTGGCAGCTTTTGCTTTTGTTCTGTTTCATGTTTCCCCTTTCTACTTTCAACTCCTTTATTCCAATTTTAATTACATCTTGTAACAATATTCTACCCTCTATTCCTTTTTTTAATGCATCCTTTTTCTAAAGATTTTAACTTATAGTATTATTTTTTTAAAACTTATATACACTAATATTATAACATATACTATCAGGTCACTCAAGGATTTCCAAGCAACATTAAAACTTTTTTACATTTTTGGCGCTCATAAGTTAAACTCTATTTTTAATGGGTAATAACACATTTTGTCTCACAACTATTAGTAAAATTTTAATTTTAGTACTCTTGATATATGACTAAGCACATTTAATGTTCAATTAATTGAAACATGTAGTTTTATTTTCTTTAACTGTGATATTAACAAATTACCATAAATATCAAATGTTTCACCACTTAATTACTTGTGTGTTATGCTAAACTTGTATCATTACTTCATATTTGACGCTAATATAATTCTAAATATAGTTCAAATATAACATATCTCTCATACATAAAACAACCAAGAACACACATTTCAATTAATTTAAAATTAAATATATCTAATCAAATATTATGAGGATTAAAATTAGAATTCACATTAACCGAGGAACAAAAAATGCTATTATCCCTTTTTAAATTAAAGAGACAAAAAGAGAGGGAACAGTACTCAAATGTTAATTTAATTAGGATTCTGATAAGAAAGCAAATATTACTGCTGCACTTTATTTCTTTTCTTTTCTTTATTCTTTCCTTTTGTGGATTTTTAGAATTGTTTTATTAAAGAGAGAAATAAACTTTTCTTTTCTTTTCTTTTCTTTTCTTCTTTGCTTTGTTGTTATTCTCTTCACGAGGAGAGATTTTGTCAAATAAGTCCAAAAAAAAGACCAGTATCTTGACTTAAGTGCTCTGCTTTTCTCAAAGTAATATTTATTTAAGTTTGTGGACGTGTGTTTTGTCTCTTTTTATTTGTTTATTTCTTCATCTTAAAGTAGAAATATAAACAATTAGATCTTGTTATGATCCAGTTACTATGTACGTATTAGGATAGTCAGCTTCTATAAATTGTTTTTTTCTTAATTAAATTCTTAATTCCTATTTTCTAAATATTTAATTAACTTAAGGGTATATAAAATCCGGACATAATGAACATAGGATACCGAATCTGCAGGTTTTAAAAAAGAGGATTTTGTACATTTTTATACTCGAGTAGTTAGAAGAAGGGACTTTTATTTGTCCTATTGTTACGTTGAGAAGTTTTACTTTGACCAGACCACAATTATTTTATAACAAGTAAGTTGAATTAATTGACAACACTGTCAAAATCAAATGCTGTGATCAACGTAGGATTAAAGGTTACATAAAATAAAAATAATGTAGCTAACAATGTGTATTATTTATGTTTTGTTAAGAGGAATTAGTAACATAAGTATTACTTCATTCATGGATGCGGATCTAGCGGGTGAACTTTATGGGATCAAATTCAAAATTCTATCACAATTCATTTGATTTACTGATTTCAAAATCTTTTATTTATACTTATTTGGTGTTTTTTTTTTTTACATATATATAACGTATGAGCCAAAATTACTGGGTTCGGATTAACCTATAATTTGTACAGTAAATCCACCCCTATTCCGAATATTCTTCATACTGAAATTTATCTGATAATATCCTATCAAAAGAAGTTCCTAATTAATTTATCCGTCTCAAAAGAAAGTAATACACAAAGTGATTAAAAAATTCCTGCTTTAGCTAACATATCAAACGACTTGATTTTGTTCCCGAAAGCTATGTTGGACCTCGCGTTCCCAATTTGAGCTGCAACTAATGACATGCAATGAGAAATAATGGGATGATACATTTTATTCAACATGCTATTAGAGTTAGACAAATATATCCCGATGTTGGAGTCTCATATTATGTTATTCACGCTCTATTTGTCCAAGCTTGGACGTGCGGGGAAGTGTCCCACACTAATTGAAAAATAAGTTGGTTTCTCTGCATGAGGTCATTGAACAATTCTTACCGTATGAGTTAGCTTTTAGGTCGAGTTATACTTATAGCTAAGGTCCATTTTCTTAACAAATACTCTATAGTAATGAAATTCATATGAGATGAAAGCATTTAGCCGAAGAGATTATAGTATAAGATGGTTCTCAAATAATTTGCAGCATAACTTCATGATACTTCACATTGTTAAATAGATTTTCTATTGATTCTTCGAATATTCATTATAACTTAAGTATATATACATTAATTTTCTGCTCATTTTAATTGTTAATTCAGTCACCATATACTGAAAAAACACAATTGTTTTACTTGACAATTTGCAGCAGTAGAGAAGGATGGTTGCAAGCTAACTCCAATGACGCAAATGACCTCATATCACATTGTTTTCCATCTCAACAAAGATCAGGTCATCACATAGAGGTATAATTCCCTCAGACTTCTGTAATTCTATGCATGAAATTGTCTAACGAGCTCCAGCATCTCATCTAAAAGTTTAAACGACTAGAGACAGAACATACTTTTATTTACTATGTGTGGGCCCGGTTCTTTTTTTTTTTTTTTAACAGACCAACCACGTGGAAAAATTATTTTGATAATGGGTGGGGATGAGACTCATACACAGGATTTCTCCCTGCTTTCATACCATGTTAAATTATGCGACCATCTCATCTGAAAGCTTAAGCTGTTAGTAGAGCTCACTTTTATTTAATCAGTTATATCTTCAACACGCCCCTCACTTGTGGGCCTGATTCTTTTTCATTGACCAAACACATGGAATTCTGTTTGATAATGAGCGGCGGTTAAGGATTGGAACTTAGGATCTTTGTTGGCTCCTGATACCATGTTGAACTGTGCGACCATCACATTTAAAAATATCAAATTGTTAGATATTAACAAAAACTTTTATTTACTTAACTACATATGCAACATCTATCTTATATTCTGGCTTCCTATTTCCCATATCAATTCAAGAAAACCATCATTGCAGGAATGTAATTCTTCAAGGCCAAAAAGCTACAAAATTGGTTCCAATTTGGATCATCAGAAAAATCCAAGCTTGGAGTTTACATTAGGAAGACCAGATTGGATTGAAAAGGATCATGAATGAAGAAGTCCATCAAAAACATTTTGGATCTTGGTTTAATTTAATTAGCTGATTATTTTTCTATGTATTTTCTTTTCTATAATTTTTGAATGGAAGAAAAGGCATGAATATGAAATTATTAAGAGGTATATATAAAAAAAAAAATTAAAAAAAAAAAAAAGACAGCAAAAAGATGGAGATCGATTGGTCTAAGGTAGTTTAGCAAATTAAGTCCCAATTAAGCAGCTGATATAAAGAGATGGACGTACGTGGATTTTTCTTTAGGTCTTCCATGCATATTATAACCTAAGTGGTTAACGTATGTTTTTTTTATACATTTTTTTTTCTTTTTTTTTTTGGTTTTGTTAATCTTTGTTTTTTTGATATCTTGGGTTGGTTGATATTCTAGCCGTTGGCTGCGAGTCTCTAATGTAAAAGTTTGATTAATTAACCTCAATCGTACGTGGTCATATTGAAAAAATAGAAAGAGTTGATATTCAGTAGTGTATTCTTTTTACATTATTAGTGTATTTTTATCTATCTTATTGTAACATGTCATTGACTGTTTATAGGTTATCTATTGATGCTTATTATAGGAAGTTACACTGTAATTAATTGGCTTTTGAATAATTTGATCGTGTAAAAGTTTCTTTAAACTGTTTGTGTGTGCCGTGTGGTGAAGTTATGCATAGACTTCAATCCAATTTGAGAAAAAGGTCAAATTTAGCATTGTACAATAGAAAAAGGTCAAATTTAGCATTGTACAATAGAAAAATTGAGCAACTTTTGCTCGTCATTAAACTTGGGTAATATTAATGTTACACCCCGTATCTTAGAACTAAGGTTAGACTCATATCATTAGAGTTTTAGCGGAAAAATTGAAGGTTTGAACGTTTTGCGAAAATGGTTGATAGGCCTACTTCGGGCAGTGATAACTCTTTGATTAGTTGGGAATTTGGGAAAGTACCCTAATGAAAGTTGTAGTACGTAAAAATAGCTTTCTAACGATATAAGGACCAGGCCAATCAGAGATCGGAGCAAGGAGATATGATCGTCTCAATATGGCTAATAGTAAGGCGTTTAAAAGTCTATAGAATCAGCTAAGTTTTGATACGTCTGCCTTCCAGTCGAATTTCGTGAAAATCCGTTGGGAATTTGAGGAAACTTAAAACATGAAAGTTGTAGCTCTTTGAAATAGCTTTCCAACGGTATATTATGGGACTTGAACAAAGCTATGTACAAGAAGTTATGCCTATTTTACCGAACACTGTGCAGAATCAATACGTGTCGCGCGTGCGGGCGCGTGCGATGGCTCCGCATCGCGGGCCGATCATGCAATCTGAGTATTTAGCTACAGAATGTCGCGCGATGCCCGTGAATCGCGGACCCATCGCGCAAAAGGTCGGGTTTCGGGTCAAAATTCGGGATTTCGCGTTTTGAGTTATATTTAAGCTTGGGGTTTATTTCCCTAACACCCCATTCACGAAAAATCACCCTAAATCCATAGAGAACAAGTCCCAAACCTCAAGAACACCAAGGTAAGCCTACTCTAATTATTCCAAGTCAATTCTAATACATATCCTTGTAATCTAAACAAGAAATCATCATTCCTAAAACTAGGGTTTTCAAGAAAAAACAATCTCAAGGTTCAAGAATTCAAGGTTTTGGAAATCTTCTTCAAAGCTCAAGTCTTTAATTCAAGTTTTGGAGCGACTAAGGTATGTAGAGTTACTATCTACGTGTGGGAACATCATTGTTTCTTCCCCACGCCTCATAATCCATAAATTATGATTCTCTACTAAAACTAGGGTTTCTATACCATGCTCATGATAACCCTAGGTCCAAGTCCATGATTATCTATGTATGAATTGTTATAATTCCATCATTGAGTTCTTAATATTTCTTTATGATTATTGAGAATCCGTCCGTAATCCATGAAAACCCATATATCTCATTCCATGGTTTCATGCGTGCTAGTTTATGATATATTATGCTATTTTCAAGAAAATACTATACATGTTTTACAAGTTCATGCAAGTAAGCTATGATTCATGATATCCATATACAAACAAGTTATATTCATGAAAACCGTGGGACGACAAGTGCCACTTATTTTATATGTTCAAGTTTTGGGGAGTTGTTTTAATTAACGAGGAAGGCTTCGATAACTTTGAAACTACGTAACCACCGTGGATGAGGATCGCTCCACCCATGTCCTAGACGATCTCTCATAATATTTGGATCCTTTCATATTTTATTAAATCTCGTATTCCTCGGGGCCGAGTGTTACGCCGGGACGGAAGCACCGGACCATGGATCGGTTATAAGTTATTGCTCTCCCTACTTATGATATTTTTACTCGTTTATATTATATATGTATTCATGTTCATGCTCGCTAACCCGGTTTCGATTTCACGTTCGATTCTTATCTTTATTACTTTATGTCATGTTATTTCATTCGGTTGCTTTACATACCGCACATTCATGTCTTGACGTCCCTTTTTGCCGGGGGCACGCATTTCACGATGCGAGTACGTATTTACGGTGGACGCCGCATCTGCTCGGTAGGATTTGCTCGTATCGGTCATTGGTGAGCCCCATCTCATTTGGGGTTTAGTCAGTTATCTTTATTTTACTAGTCATGCATTTAAAGGTATGCTGGGGGGCCTTGTCCCAGCAAATACGTTTTCCAGTCAAGGTTCATGAATAGAGGTTTCATAGACTAGTCAGTTTAGTTATGTTAGACATGCAAGGCGTTTAGCCATCTTTGGCTCAACTCGTGTTATTTCCGCATTTATGATTTAAACAAGTATTTCATTAAATTATTATGACATCTCATGTTTTATAAAAGCTCATCACGTTCCTGCTATATTTCTGCTCATGTATGCCTCATGATGATTCAGCAAGCCATGTGGTTCGCTCGGTCACATGCAGTATGGCACCGAGTGCCGTGTTTCGCCCAGGCTATGGTTCGGGGCGTGACAATTAACCCCGCATTAGGAAAAGAAATTCATTTTATTTTTGTCATTAGACCCCTAAGGGAAAAGGAGAACTTCTACTTAGTGTAATTTTAAATTATAATCAGGTGTAATTTTATATTTTTTTTCCCGTGGACACGTGCAGTTCACTCATTTCATGCCGGAGCACCTTTAATTATTGACATGACAAATACGAGAGGATTTAAAACACTAATATTAATGGCTCAAAAGTGTAATGAAGGGCAAATTCAAGTAATTTAGATCTTTTCCCTAACATCGATTAAATTAAAGAAAATTAAAGCGCCAACATAGAATTTTACCTAAATCAGTCACTAGAAAGGTAATCTTCGGGTTTGAGCCCTGGATATGAAAATATACTTAGTAGGGAGCGCTTTCCCGGAATAGGCCTTACGCGGCGACTCCGGATAATCAGACTCCAATCCTAGTACCGGACACTGGATGGGAAATCAAATTATTTTTTTAGAAACTCAAGGATTTTTTTTCATATTATACCCATATTTAATACTCAACCCAATTATTTTACCCATGTTTAATTCTTTCTTTCTTTCTTTTCCTTTTGAACAATCTCAGGACCACATCGAAAATGGAAGAACTCTTTTTTCAAGAAATTTTGTTATTTTTGGACAAGATAAATGCCTTTTGATGTACGATTATTAACTTTCTGAACCTGAAACGAACTGGATACACAATTTTGGTCTACTTACAGGGTAAAAATTGCAATTTTTAGAGTTTTCCTGACATACTTTTTGACCATTTTGGTCAAATGGGACCACATCTTGACTCCTAACGAAAATGTCAAACATTTATCCGTATAATACTGTAATCATATCCCTTTCTGACCTGCTCTGTACAAGATTTCAATTTTGTTATTATTTAAAGAAGCGCAAAAAAGATTTTTAATAGCAAAAAGATAAATATCAGCTGAAAATACACATATTCCGTTTTCAAATTATTTACAACACTAAGCATTTTTAGTAATTTGAAGCATTGTGTTCCCTTTAAGAAAGGTATGCCTCTTTGACTTTTCTCCATCAAACTCTAAACATGCACAACATGACGGTTTTTTTAATTTGGTGTTCAATATCCATTTTAAAGTCTGAATGATCTGACTTCGTGCCAAAAAGTTTTAGTTTAAAAGTAGAGCGTTTTTATAACAAGGGCGATTTTATTCTCAAAATTCAACCTAAAACCTCTGATTAAGAATAAAGTAACACAATCCTTGATAGTCACAACATGACTTCAGCATACCATAATCTACACCTCCCGGTAATAACATATCTAGATTTTAGAGACAGTGGGTATACCTTTTTGCCCACTACTTAAGTGACACCCATGACAAGAGCCAAAGGAGGACTCACAGGCTTCTCTGTTGACAAGCTTTCGAAGAAAGGATGCATGTTACACCTTAGACAAAACTCACATTGAAACAGGAGAGAAAGTAAAAACTTTATAAGACAGGACGCAAATTTTTAATTTTGGACCCGATGATGTCATAGCCGCGAGGGACAAATGTGCCATGAACTTGGATCATGACAACTTACATACTTGATTCTTATTTATCTAGGATCTAAAAGCAGTGAGTGCACCACCTACTTAGCAGAAAGAGCTTCTGTGTAAAATAACTTCTACACAATTTCACATAAAAGATACCTCCAGGTGAAATTAGTGAACTTGAAACTAAAGCAAATATACTTACAAATACACGTTAAAACGCACTGCTACTGTAATAATTTTTACAACTAGGCATATTCTTACAAATGCATTCAAACTGTATGTGATACTCAACTATCATTACACAATTTAACGAACAAAAAACTACATTCTCATTCAACATATTCAAGATTTCAAAAGATATACTAATACTTGCTAACTGGCAAGATCTATTTCTCAAGAACAATTTACAGGCCAGTTTCCAAACATAGCAAAAGGCCCCATCACTAGTCTGCACATGCATTCAGCTACACATATTATAATATACATCGAACCTTACTGCATGACGAGCTAAATATCATTGATAGACATATCATCACGAAGGCGGTAAGGCACTGAAGGCTAAATACATAATGGCAGTTGGTATCACCATTTAAGACTCTTATTCATAGAAGTGGGGGCTTCTTTCTTGATAGTAGGCATGGTGATTCATGCATCATGGTTGTGCCGAACATGTCTGGCAGACGAATAAGCAGATAGTGCTGATCCTGTCATGTTCAACGAGTGCTTGGCAAGACATGCACTTTTCTTTGTTGCCAGCCATATTGTCCAGAAGAATCCAATCCAACCTGAGGCACAAGCAAAACACCAGATATAACACTCCGATATAATGACATAAAAGGGGCACTTAGTGTTCTCCAGCTTCACAAGACAAAACACATTTCAATGGCCGTATACAATCCAAGGACAGTCCACCAGTAAACTTTGAAAACACATTTTTCCGAGTTCAAATTTTGGGAACGGAATTTTCCACTAGACAAAACACATTTTTCCACTAGTTCGCCGACAAAACACATTTTCCCACCAGCTTCACTAGACAAAACACGCTTTTTCTGGATACTTGATACTGATGACGGCACTGCAGAAATAACTTCAGCTACTACTCAGATTAAAAACATCGTCAAAGATAAAAATCTGTTTCAAAACTCAGCTTTTAAAGGGAAATCTCATTTAAATTGAACAGTAATATGGATAGTTATTCCTACTCGTGCCATCTCTGCAAATCATTCATTTGAAAGATTGAAAATAGGACAAAGCCACACTCAGGTTAGAAAATGACAAAATTACGATATATGTGAGAAAATAACATAATATAAATGCTGAAACATGTGAAAAACAGAAGGAAGGTGCTCAAACAGAAGTGGCAAACTGAATAGAGAGAAAAACTTCTTTTGTGCATACCTGTAGCCACAATCACAGCGATGATTGCTGTAATCGTCGTACTGGAAATGACAAATACAGCAACTGATAGACCAGCGATATAAATAGCCGTTAGGCAGGTAAAGAAAAGAGCCAGGAATCCGCCTGCAGCCGCTAATGACATGAGAAGAGAGATCACAATGGCGTTGACAGTTGCCGCGACAAAGAAAAGCATAAAGACTAGCAATCCTGTCAAAGCAAGAAGAGCAATCGTTCCCACCTACATAAATATTTACCAGTCCAAGAAACAGGTTAGTCTCACAAACTTAGGAGTTTCAAAAGAAAAATAATCTGCATCAATATTCATACTAAAACAGCTTGCTAAAGCTTGTGAGAGAAAAGAGCATCAATATTTGACTCCACATTTTCAAGACAGAGATCTGAGACCTTAAATTGAAAAGAAACTCAGACATTCAAGTTCTTCAAAACTCATCTTTAACAAGGGCCTGATAAAACTTGCTAGTTAAGAAGCAAACTAATAAGTCCAAAACTCTCCTGGCCATAGCATCAGAATTGCCTCTTTTACTCCACGTCATTAGAACGAGGATTCGTTGCATTCTGTACTCGGTTCATAAGGTACAAATTTGTCGCAACCATACATGTTTGATCATGAGTGGTGATGCTATTCAAAATATGTGCCTAATAGGTAACTACTGGAATGGCATTAACTTTTAACAGAAAAAGGCAACAGAGAGTCTTGCGTTCATGGTACACAATCCCTTTTCATTCTCCTCACTTTTTTTGTTGTTGTGGGTAAGTTCTTTCTCCTCACTTTTCTTACTTGTAAAAAGTCAAAAGTAGTATCACTTGCTTAATACATTAGTGTCTTTCATTTCATAACAACCTCATGGGGATGCCCAAGTTTAACATGTAAGAAGTTCAGCGGGAAACTGTAGGCTCACACACATTAAAAGAAAGCACAGTACAATGCAATTAAGTCATTTTTTGAGCTTACGATGTTTTCCTGTTCACACTTTCATTGGACTTTGGGGCTCTTCTTTTGGAATGTGTATACGAATCACGATCTGGTTCTTCTTCTCCATTCCTATGGAAATGACTACTCCACTTACTACACGATGCTTATCTAGCCAATGCATAGATCCGGCTGTATCCCAAAATGAACGAAACCTTAAAAATTGTACATAATGCAAGTGATCCTAAAGGGCTAGTTTACAAATGAGGTTTGACTCCCTTTAGGAACCCTTCCTCTCCCAGCCATTTCAGACAAGAAGATGTGAAGGCGCCTGTATCCCTATAAGAATGGTAATTCCAAGGGAAGAAGTGGGAGAGAGAAGAAATTCCTTTATTGGGGTCACATGAATTTTTTTTTTTTTTTTTTTTTTGTTTAATCACATGGGAACCCGCAGCCACTACCCTTCGGGTGCACAGCCGGTATACCCACCACACAGGAGAGATAACCCGCAGTAGGCAAGCCCCGTGCGACGAGCTCGACCCAGAAGGCAAATCCGATGATGTCGTAGAAAGGGGGTTTCGAAACTGAGACCTCCATTATGAAGCCCCATGCTCAACCAACCAAAAGGGGTCACATGAAGTTTTAGACCAAATAAAGATATTTCTGCAAGTATGATATGATACAGCTTAATCAATTTATGTCTTGATTAGTTACATCATCTGCAGTTCATTGAACATGTGTTCCCTCTTTGTATAAATAAGGTAAGTTCAACGATAATCAATAAGAAAAAACAGAATTCTCCATTAAGCACATACTTGACAAACTTATACAGAGAATAAAATACGAAAAAATAAGGACATGCAAAAGAACTCCTATAAACGGGTACTTATATTCATCCTTAAACCAATGAACATAATCATGACTCATAAGTGTGTTTGAATTCAATTTGAAAGACTTACCTATATAAATAAGTTAGAAAATAGTTTTCACTGTACACATTATCTGGTTCGACTTTGGTATACAGCACGTCAAGGAGCCGATATCAGAGGAGGCCATTTTTAGTTATTCATAGAACTCTTGGATTCCCAGTATTCCACCAATTAGTCCCCAAGATCTCCAAGATCCACGTCTCTCCAATAGTTGTCATCGTTGTCCGAAAGGCTTTATTTTGTTTCTCCAAAAACATGGCCAGACTACTGCCGATATTCTATTTGGAGAAACAAAATAAAGCCTTTTGATCGACTACTACTGGATAGACAGTCTAAAGAACCCAATGTAGTTCTGAACAAAGAACTGTCAAGGTTCTCTTCTACTACATGAACAGATTTTTGTCTTTAGTCGTATTGGTCGGGCTAGTATTCGGAAAAAAAAAAGGCTGTCCCTTGCTAAACAGGCATACCACAGAATAGATTAGATATAAATCAGATAAGATGAGTTAAATGTTAGTTGAAAAAAAGGTTGTTAGGTTATTCTCTAAAATTAAATAAATGGGAATAGGAACTATGGTCTTTAGATCATGTCTTACAAAATGAAATATGGGCTTTCCCAAAACAAAAAAAAGAATTAAAAGAAAAAAAAGAATTAAAAGAGGGCTTCTTGGTACAATTTCTTTAAGTTCATAAAAAGTTTATGTAATGATTGTTGAATGACATGTATGGTCATCAATGTGCGACTTCTTAGAATTTTGCATGTGCAGCACAAGATCCAAAAGCATCAGTTTTTGTCAATTATCTTGAATGTGCTCAAGTTACAATTTTCTCATCTTATACCGAAACATGGACAAATCAAGTTTCCTTTTGAAAAACATATTTTATCACTTAACTGCCAAGGTTACACTGGTTGCTAGATCCTTATCTTGTAAGTGTTAAAAACAGTATTTGTCCATTATTAGTTTTTGTTCCTGGTAAAGTTGGGAAAAGTTTATCATGCCATGGCGAATTCACTGGTTAGAGACTACAAAAGAGAGAGAGAGAGAGAGAGAGAGAGAGAGAGAGAGAGAGAGATTACATTAATATCATGAACCAATAACTGTTTTCAAGAAAATTAAAAAAAAAAAAAAAAAGGACAGACGGTAGGGTTGTTTGTTTTAGGAAACTGAGAACAGTAATTTGCCTATCTTTCTTTGTTCTCTTTCAATGTGTATTGTTGAGGTTAAAATCACAATATCACTTCTTTAAGTAGTCATAGACAATAAAGCCCATTTAGCACTAGTGCATATGATACTGGACACCAATTGGCAAAGATTGTGATAGGGTAAGTAAGCAATGAGAAGATAGCATCATTATGATGATATCAAGATGAGGACCAACTTGAAGAAACTAGAAGCGAAGCAATCACTAAGAATAGGCAATTCAGATATAGGCCGTCAGGTCATGATTAGGGGAGTAATAATGTCACATGAGCTATCTAGGACTTCTTTCAGTTAACACAAAATTTACAGTCCTCAGTTCAAAATGACTATGATGTATATGTCAAATAAGGAGAGACGGAATATATCTAGAATGGCCAGAGGTATAAGAAGGATTTTTGTAGATCTCAATGAACTATGCAAGGGCTATGTGGTCACACTGAGAAGGGCATGTTTTGCATGAAAAAGGGATGAAAAAATATATTTAAAGGTCCTTGATTACTAGTATTGTCAATGTCATTGTGTCAGCCAGTCTATGGAGCAAGACTTGTCTTAACATCCTTTATTTTGGACTAAAGGTCCAATGTTTGGCCAAAACATACTAATTACAAGTCGAGACATGAAACATTAAAAGATTCAAGTAAATCTAATTGACAGAGGCCATAAAGCTACTTTACTCAAAAATTAGTAAAACAAGACAATCAGAAGAAACCCCACATAAAATCAACTCTCTTTAATACAACCATTAGAAAACTAAACCTTTTATATTTCATTACCACAGCTGAAATCAACACTCAAAAGCTTAATCTTCGACATAATAATTACAAAACTAACTGAAACTGAAATACAGACACAACAAGGAGGGCAAGGAGAGGGCTTCTTCAGCAGGTCAAATTACAAGCTACAACAACAACAACTACAACAACATGCCCAGTGTAATCCCACAAAGTGGGGTCTGGGGAGGACAGGATGTACCCAGACCTTACCCCTACCTTTTTGGGTAGAGAGGTTGTTTCCGATAGACCCTCGGCTCTAAAGAAGTAAAGCATTATTAAAAGGAGAATAACGACAACAAAAGCAAGATAAACAAAGTAAATGAAGCAACAAAAGTAGTAAGAAATGAAAAATACGATACTACGTGAATACAAAATAATACTACTAAATAAGGAGAAGCTGAGTAGATGAGACTAGCCCCCTGCCTCTCCCACAAACTATGAGATACAACAACAACATAACCAGTGAAATTCCGCAATGTGAGGTCTGGGTAGGGTAAAGTGTACGCAGACCTTACCCCTACCTTTAGGGAGGTTGTTTCCGAAAGACCCTCGGCTCAAGAGAAAGCATGGCAAAACAAGGTCAGATAATAATTTGAAATATATAAACAACAAGAAAAGTTAGTAAAATAAGCCAAGTTGGGGAAACCCAGTTCAAATTAACTTTCAAAAATTGAATATTTGACATAATCATCACAAAAATAACTGGGATTAACCTGTAGAAACAACAACGAGGCCACGGGAGAACTAGCAAAATACGCCAATCAGAGCAAACCCCAGCTCAAATTAACTCTCAAAAACTGAATCTTTGACATTAATCATAACAAAGCAAAGAGAAAATTAACTTACAGAAACAACAAGGAGTGACATGAAGAGGGCTCCCTCAGCTAATCTATTTGTTTTTTCCCATCAGTCTAATTACAAAAGTTCGATACAATAATTTGAAATCCATAAAGAAATTGAAAAATTAGTAAAATAAGCCAATCACAGCAAACCCCAGATCAAATGTACTCTCAAAACTGAATCTTTAACAGAAATATCTCAAAACAAACCAAAATTTAACTTACAGAAACAAGGAGGGCATGCCGAGGGCTCCCCCAGCTAGTCTATTTTTTCATCAGTCTAATTACAAAACTTGGATACAATAACTTAAAACCCCTATACAACTTCAAAAACCATCAAAATAAGCCAATCAGAGAAAACCCCAGATCAAATTTACTCTCAAGAACTGTATCTTCAATATAACCATAACAACACTAAATGGAAATATTAGTAAAATAAGCTAATCAGAGCAAACCCCAGATCAAATTATCACTCAAAAGTTGAAATCTTTAACATAATTATCTCAAAACAAAATAGAAATTCTAGTAAAATAAACCAATCAGAGCAAACCCCAGAACAAGTTTACTCTTAAAAACTGAATCTTTAACATAATTATCTCAAAACAAACAGAAATTTTAACCCACAGAAACAACAAGGAGGTCATGCAGAGGGCTTGCTCAGCTAGTCTGTTTGTTTTTTCTTATTTTTAATCAGTCTAATTACAAAACTAGCATAAGCCAATCAGAGCAAACCCCAGATCAAATTTACTCCCAAAAAACTGAATCTTTAATATAAAATGGAAATTTTAGTGAAATAAGCTACAGAGCAAACCCCAGATCAAATAAAAATTGAATCTTTAATATACTAATCTCAAAGCAAATGGAAATAATAGTAAAATAAGCCAAACAGAACAAACCCCAGATCAAATTAACACTCAAAAATTGAATCTTTAATATAACTATCTCAAAACAAAATGGAGATACTAGTAAAATAAGCCAAATAGAACAAACCCCAGATCAAATTAACACTCAAAAATTGAATCTTAAATAACTATCTCAAAACAAAATAAAAACAAAAAAATAATAAAAAACTTTTTAACTTATCAAACAAAATGGAAATACTAGTAAAATAAGCAAATCAGAGCAAACCCCAGATCAAATTAACTCTTAAAAACTATAAATAATAACAAACAAAAAAATAATAAATTTTTAACTTACAGAAATAACAAGAAGGGCACGCAGAGAGCTTCCTTTGCGAGTCCAAGTGTAAACATTATGAGCAGAATTCTTTGATGCTTGATTAACCAAAGGAACATTTTCAGAAATAGCCCTTTTAATCCTCTTAATTACCCCACCATTATTATCAGAAGAGAAAATTGTTGACACAAAATTGTTAAAGATATCAAAAAGAGTAACCCTTTCTTTTTCTTTTTCTTTTTCTTTTTCTTGATTCATAGTTATTGTTGGTTTCTTGAAATTTGTTGAATCTTCAGTTTCATCAAACTTGTCTAGAACAACTTCACCATTAGAATTTTCAGTAGTGTCTGCCATTGAATTTTCAGTAGGGTCTGCCATTGTTAAGGGCTTGAATATCTCTTAACTTGTCAAAACTCACTTGGTCATTATATAATTCTGTGGATCTTGATTTAAGGTACAATTTTATCCTAATTTTGACGGTTAAGATATCATGTTTCGTTATTAAAAAATAGTTGTTTTAAATTATTTATATTTATCGTTTTAAAACAAATTATCTTGTGCAGTTACTATTTTTATTATCTGTCGTGATTATTAAAAAATAGTTATCTTAAATTATTTATATTTGTCTTTTTAAAGCCAATTATCTTGTCGCGGTTATTGAAAAATAGTTGTCTCAATTTTTTTTTCTATTTTGGCCTTAATAGAATTTTATCGTTAATTGAAATGATTCATAAATGAAGTAAATATTTAAATGGAGAAAGATTATAATTCAAACATAAATAAGGGTAAAATTAGTCAAATATCTCTTTTAATTAATATTTTTTAAGAGACAGAAAATAAAAAAGTGATAAATAATTTGAGACGGAATAATAGCGTGTATCCTATTTTACATGATGGTCTTGAAGGGGTAATGAATTTAAGAAAATAAATTATTTATATTAAAAAAATGCGATAATTTTGAAAATGATTATTTGAATCTTTCAATTTCTTCGCGTCATCAAACTTGTCTAGAACTTCACTCATTAGATTTTTCAGTAGTGTCTATCATTATTAAGGGCTTGAATATCTCTTAACGGTTCAAAACTCACTCGGTTATTATATAATTTTGTGGATCTTGTATAATTTTGTTTTATTTTTGATGGTTGAGATATTAAGTATAGATTTAAAAAAGTAGCCCCCGTCTTAAATTATCTGTCGTGGTGATTAAAAAATATTTGGTTCAAACTATTTTTCGTTTTAGAATAAATTATCTTGTCGTGGTTAATAAAAAATAGTTGTCTCAATTTTTTTCCTATTTTAGCCTTAATAGAATTTTGTAATTGATTAAGATGATTCATAAATAAAGTAAATATTTAAATGGAGAAAGATTATAATTCAAACATAAATATGGGTGAAATTAGTCAAATATCTCTCTTAATTAATATTTCTTAAGAGATGCCAGAAATAAAAAAGTCACAAATAATTTGATATAATAATAAGCAGTATATCCTATTTTACATGATGGTCTTGAAGAGGTTATGAATTTAAGAAAATAAATTATTTATATTATAAAAATGCAACAACTTTGAAAATGATTATTTGAATCATTCGGTCTTTTCACCATCATCAAACTTGTCTAGAACTTCACTCGTTGGATTTTTCAGTAGCGTCTGCTATTGTCAAAGGCTTGAATATCTCTTAACCGTTCAAAACACGCTTGGTCATTATATAATTCTGTGGATCTTGATTAAAGGTATAATTTTGTCTTATTTTTGACAGTTGAAATATTAAGTATAGATTTAAAGAATAGTCCCCATCTTAAATTATATGTCATGGTGATTAAAAAATATTTGGATCAAATTATTTGTCATTTTAGAACAAATTATTTATCATTTTAGAACAAATTATCTTGTCGTGGTTAATAAAAAATATCTGCCTCAATTTTTTCCCTATTTTAGCCTTCATAGAATTTTATCATTGATTAAGATGATTCATAAATAAAGTAAATACTTAAATGGAGAAAGATTATAATTTAAACATAAATATGGGTGAAATTAGTCAAATATCTCTCTTAATTAATATTCTTAAGAGACATGTAAAATAAAAAAGCGACAAATAATTTGAGAGGGAATAATAGTGTATATCCTATTTTGCATGATGGTCTTGAAGAGGTTATGACTTTAAGAAAATAAATTATTTATATTATAAAAATGCGATAATTTTGAAAATGATTATTTGAATCTTTCGATCTTTTCACCATCATCAAACTTAAGCTTCACTCGCTAGATTTTTCAATAATGTCTGCCATTATCAAGGACTTGAATATCTCTTAACGGTTCAAAACTCACTTGGTCATTATATAATTCTATGGATCTTGACTAAAGGTATAATTTTGTCTTATTTTTGACGGTTGAAATATTAAGTATGAGAAAGTTCCTTACTCCATTTTAATATAAATGAACTTTTGGCAATTTTTTAAGGAGGGAGGGTCAAAAATGCCCCTTTATTTTTGGAAAAGGCTTAAAAATGTCATTCATTCAAAATTTGGGTCAAAAATATCCATCCCGTCATTAAATTTTTTAAATATACCCATGTCTTAACGGAAATTTTCAAAATCCCTATTTTATTTTTAAACTCGCTCTATTTAAACCCGGCCCAACTAAATAAAAACTCATATGGATTACCCTCTCCTGTGCCTAGTGGCTCCAAATGTAGGATTCAGGAACAGTTGGTTTTATATGAGTTTTTTATGTAGTTGGATCAGATTTAAATGGAGCAGGTTTAAAAAGAAAATCGAGTTATTTTGCAAATTTGGGGATTTCCATTAAGATAGGGGTATATTTGAAAACTTTAATAATGGGAGGAGTATTTTTTTACCCAAATTTATAACGTAGGGTATTTTTAGCCCTTTTTCCAAAGTAAAAGAAAGATTTTTGACCCTTTTCCCTTTTTTATGGGCTAAAACAAATGAACTTTTTAAAGACCAAAGATATACTTTTTTCGTCTGTCACCTTAGCAAAATAATATTATCCCAAATAAGTACCCATATTAAAAAATAAGACAAAAGTTAGCAAGTTTTTTCAATTATGCCCTTAGCATTAAAAAGTAATCCTCTTTAAATATTGTTCAATCCTCAAAAAACAGCTAATAAATAGAGATAGTAAACTCCACATTAGAATTATTGATTTCTTAATAGGTGTGATTTTTTTACTTTTAAATGACACTTATTTTGGGGAGTGTTAATTAACTTTTTGAAAACTACGCATATCTTTAATGACGATTTCTAATTTAATTTTTCTTTGGAAAAAGTAATATTGACAAATAACTATTTATATTAATGTCTTTAGTTAATTTCTTTTAAGGTACGTGTCACATTGCAAAAATTTACTGTACTATTTATTTTGGAATGAAGAGATTAGTCTCTAAAGAGGCATGGACATGAATTTAAGACAATATTTAAACTACGAAAAAGGCTTAAATATGTCATCGAACGATCGAAAATGGTTCATTTATGCCACTCGTCAATATAGTTTTACATTTATCTTATCATCGAACTATCGTGAATGACCATCCATGCCATTTTTCAATAAAATCGATTTTACAATATCAGATATGATACTTGGTCACTAATTAGAGGTCCACGTCGTTTACTTAAACCAACACAAATTAAATCCTAAATTAAACTAAAACCCGACTCATAAATCTCTGCTGGTTTAATTAAACGACGTGAACCTTTAATTGGATGTCAAATATCATATTTGGTATTGTAAAACTTGGGTTAATGAAAAATGGCATGGATGAGCCATTTCTACTAGTTTAATTGTATAAATAAGCTAAACTATTGACGAATGACATAAATGAGTTATTTCCGATAGTTCGATTGCTTGAGCCTTTTCCATTTAAACTATTACTATAATATGAGTTAGTACGTGACAATAAGCAAATAGACAAGTGGACATACGTGGATTATTTTGCCGACTTCATTGATGGGATTGATTGTGCAAAAAGTGAATGTTAACCATTGAGTTCAATCCAAGTGTTTTCTTGTGTCCCACAACCTTTTTTTTAAAATATCCCTCTAGCGTTCAATATTGGTTTTGAATCTTCGAGTAATCAGTGAAGGAAAAATCGTTCTTTTATAATATAATAAAACATATTTTCAAAATTTAAACATGAGATATCTAATTAAGTATTGAGAAATTCTATCTCTCCTAGAACTATTTTTAATTCTACAAATGGCCCACGTAATTGCAGTAAATCAGAGAAACTTGGTGCTAGAGTCATTTCTTTGTCATTTGTGTTACGTTGGGTAAAATGTTATATTGATTGCTAACCACCACGATGCAATAATTTTTAATTCTACAAATGGCCCACATAATTACAGTAAATCAGAGAAACTTGGGAATCGGGTCCTTTCTATGTCATTTTGTGTTGGCTAAAATGTTAAGACTGATTGCTAACCACAAGGACGTGATTATCCCCATTGACGAAGAGGTTAAGGAGATCATTTTTTTATAGTTCAGACTGTTCAGAGATAAATTTAATTATTTTTAATTTAATAATAATGAATTAAGACGAGTTCAAATAAAACAACGTGAATTCTGAAGATATATATTTAAGCAATGTTATATTATACACTTAAAAGGATGATGTTCCTTATTAGAGTTTTCTATCCAAGCTTGATCAACTCTAAGTCTTAATTAAAGATGGAGAGATTCACCCATCCCACTATATTCGTTGGCAATTACACACTAATGTTACTAGTTAAGAACAAAAATAATGACCACGTAAATTTATGGTGAGATGAACGAGAATCCCACACTTAGTCAGAAAATTTGGTAGGGAGTAGGTCATAGGGATCGCTATCTTACCCTTTAATAGGCTCATATGGCACAAGTTAGAATGTGTCAAACCAACCTCAATACGAATACCGAACGCAAGTAGAAAAATAAAAATGCAAAAACAATGACTTGTATGGCATTCTATTAGTGTACCGAGCTGCATTCATGCATTTGCTCCCAACATTGCGGCACGGTTCGACAAACACTCTTGAGATTTTAATGCATTTTTGTACTCTTTAATTCCATGTGATATTATCTTAGATCTACATATACCACTGATCTTTTTAAGCTGAAAATTGCTAGTATATTATTAAAGCACTATGCAATGCTTACATTATAAGTTTAATTTTGAACTTAGAAGATACGAGACCTTGCATTTATTTACTCCCTCCGTTCACTTTTACTTGTCACGTTTTGACTTTTCACGCTGTTTAAGAAATAATGATTAAGAGATGTATTTTACCACAATACCCCTATTAAATGGTGTATAATTGTATTGGAGTTGGAAAAATGATTTGAAATGAGTAAAAAATGCTAAAGGTAAAAAAGAATTTTTTGTTTTGTCTTACCTTGATATTTGAAAATTGACAAGTAAAAATGAAAATCTATAAAGGGAATAGTGGATAAGTAAAAGTGAACGGAGGGAGTATTAGTTTTGGAGTTGCCACGCTTTGTTTTTTCGTGCCACTTTGATATTAATAAATATTCTTGCGCCAATGAGTCAATGTGATTTAGCAATTTATGAAGTAATGCATGAAGATAATTGGAGATTCAAAAAGTGCAACTTTTGATCAAAGGCTACACTTTTCACCTAAAGCGGATATGGTCTACACAATAGTAACATTTTCTCTAAGTCAACGTTTTTCATTGGACAAAAGGCCAGCATTGTAATTCACATTTGTCTTACATTCTGCATTTTATTGTCTAGTTTCAATTTTGTCAAATGTCCCCAAAAAGACTAGCCGTTTCTTTGTCTCATTGTACTGTTATTGATTGTGTGTTACAAATTTGATACGATGACAAATTAAATAGCCTTGTCTAAAGTCATGTCTTTTATGCACAATTCATAGATTGCATCTTTTGTTCCTTTTCACTTTTGAGTTTTCTAGCTTTTGCCTAAATTAAGAGTGTAACTAAGAAATAGCTGTAGAAACTTAACAAAAGTACATCACAAGATATAGCAGACAGAATTGTACTAATATTCCATCTATGTTTAGATCTTATTTTTATCAATCTGATAACAAAAATCCCCTTTACAATCATACTCCTACTTCATCCGTTGCATACAAGCACACTCTTTACAGTAATCTTTCTCTATCTACAAGCATGAGTCTTGCTATTTTTCCTGTTAGTTATTAATTCTGTTCTGTACATGTATCTATTTATTCAAAAAATGCACAAACAATTTATACGATAGACAAGACAGTGCGCAACATGTTTTGATGTGGTAAATTGCAAATATTTTGGACAAGATATGAGGCTGCATTTCTCGTTGGAACTTCTTCAATAGATTGATAATTCGCCTCGTAGTTTCATCAGTGGGCAAATTGTTCCCTGCCCATAAAACCTATAGCAAAAAAGAAATAATACAAACTTATGAAATGGAGGAAATCTTAGTTGATATATGGAACTGCAGATGAGGGTACAGAAAAGGAAAACTACCTCAGCAAAAATTGCTATTATAGTTGGTATATAAGATCCGTCAGGGCCAATAACTTTCTGCTCTGACGTGAAAGAGCAAGCGATACATAAGAAATGTTGAAGGCTTGATAATCAATGATTACTTCTTGCTAGCCTACAGGGAATACTTACGTCCCCAACATCGAACAAAGCAGTTCGTGACTGATT
This sequence comes from Lycium ferocissimum, assembly GCF_029784015.1. Classification (NCBI taxonomy): domain Eukaryota; kingdom Viridiplantae; phylum Streptophyta; class Magnoliopsida; order Solanales; family Solanaceae; genus Lycium; species Lycium ferocissimum. The sequence continues at coordinate 1,688,335 of NC_081347.1, forward strand.
TTAGCCTCATCCAGATTACACATTACAGGTAAATGGCTAAGCCAAAGCAAGATGAACTGCCATGTAAAATAGATTTGTAAAGGAGGAAGGACAAGAAAGTTTATAATATATCAGTCAATAAATGAAAAATTTATCAAATTACTCCAGATAACTCATTTCTATACTGCCAAAACTGCAATCAAGAGAGGTTGTAAATTTGTGATGACTCTTTGATACGTGTACTAGTGTATGAAGTTTTCTTTTGGAATGATATAGGAAGAAGTAGTAAGAGAGAACCTCATAGGTGTAGATGCCTTCCAAGACAAACTGGTTTAACTTCCCACAGGTAGAAACAGCAGCCTCATAAGCCATGATGTTATCCGGGTTTTTTGCATTAGGATGCTCCATTACAGTTTTTAGATGATTGAATATTACTGCAAACAACATTAGAAACCTAAGTCAGTCCTGCTAGTGGAGAAAACATATATCTTAAGCATATTATAATGCACAAAGCTACCTATAGTATGAGGCTTAAGGAAATCTCCTCCGAATTCAGCACAAAAACCAATTGCAGTTCCCACGATCTGACAAAATAAAGAACATCAGATTTGAAGGATATACGAAAGACTCACTATGGGAACAACTGTAAAGGTACGGAAAATAGAACCTGTGGAACGTCTGGATTCTTATGATAGTAAACTTTAGGCAGGAGCTGTATCCACTCCTCATAGTACCTGATTTTAAATAATCAAAAATGAAGTTCAGCTAAGCCAATTGTGCTTATTATGACTAATAAGACATTGAAAATCACATAAGACTTGCCTGAATACTTCTTCTCGGCACTGCTCAGCAATATCACGGAAAAGGTGCACTACTATTCTTCTTTCTTCGGCCATTCTATCATTACTCTGTACAGAAGTACGTAGAAAAGTAAAGGGAAACTCACAGAAGATTAGAGTGAAAATGGTCAAGGAAACCATAAAAGTGTCGCTGTAGAATTTCTCAATAGACTGGTTTAACTAGCATTTTATATCAATTTAGTCATTTTTGATGCTTTAGTAAGAGGTGTCATCAATTGAATTATATCGTAGAGTACATCATACAAGAGAGAAGCTTACCCACATAAGTGATACACTAGGCAAAAACTTGTCAAAAAAGGGCAAGAATGATGCCTGAGTTTTTCACCATAGTTCCCAGGCAAATGCCAATCTGAGTTCAGGAAACAAAGAAACCAACAACGGTAAGTCTAAGATCCTGTTAAGTATATATATTGGAGGATGTTTGGAGTTAAAACACTAACATTTCTACATATAGTTAAGTGTTGCTCAGCTTCCTCCTTGAGTAGTTCTTGCTCCCTTAAATTGTTGTGCTCCTTAACTCTTTTCTCTCTTTCTGTTTTGTGGTATGAGCAAGTTGAGAGAACCTTTGATATGCCATCAACAAATTTTTCAGCTTGGTGTTTACGTAGACGTGAACCCGGAATCTGTGAGTAAGTACTTTTTAGTGCACAGTCAAATAAGCTCAAGGGCAAAACACATGGAGAATAGTGTACAGAAGGCAAAGCTTAGCATATTAGTTGTTTGAACTGTAAATCTAACTAGATATGAAAAACAGGAACTTTCTTATCATTAAACTAGGCCATTGATATAACTCAGAAAAAGGGAATGTAGTCCTAAACTGATATTTGAAAATGTAGTGTGCATTTAAATGACTGACCTGAATGCTTGTTGAATGCCGCCAACAGTCTTGCTTGAATTTGTATGTTTGACTCCTAAAGGGAAAATATAACTTTTTAAAGGATTGTGTCAATATGATATTGATTAAATTTTTGCTGAAACACTAGGTTAATTACCTTCCTTAACGCATCAAGCAAAGCCGTGATTATAGTGTCAGATAGCTTTTTAACGGGGGACTTGCCACAACCTATTACAGGAAGCTCTTTCTCCATAGCACAAGCAGCCGAATTTAACAGTAATGGCATTGCTACAAAAGGAATAAATGCAACTTAGCAAACATCAGATTTGGTTTATAATGCGACAGGAATGATTAGAAGACACATGGAGAAATTTACCAGGAATGGCGGCCATTCTTACTTCTTCGCTGTATTTAAAGGTAATATTTGGAACTAAAGCACTAACAATCTGCATAAACCACAAGTTAGATAAAAATCTGCATGCTCCTTTATAAGCCTTGTAAAAGAGATTAGCTATGAACTGTAATTTTCTAGACATACCTCATTAACCCACAAATGCATCCCTTCCTTTAACTCAGGCCATGGCTTTTTCTTCCAGAAGTGAACTTCTTATCCCAATGTTTTTATTCCCAGCTGTGGCTTCAATCGTGCTACAGAAGATATTGTATGCCAGCTGAAGAGATCCTCAATAAGTTTATTCCAATAAGTTGCTTATTTCAGTAACTTTTTTCCCTTATTACTTGATGGAATCTACATTTCACAAACTATCTTTGTGACTCAATATTGGGACCATTGTCTCAGTGGGGAAAAAAGAGCACGACTGAATGATAAAAAAGAAATGTATCTTCTGAACAAAGTAAAACCACACTGTTAAAAGTTTTCGTAGATATATTAATTTAAAACAATGCTCATTAAGTGAAGTGACCAATATCCTCAAAAAACATGTCTGATATCATGAGAGATGATGTCTCTAAATAAACAGGCAGATACATAGAATTCACTTAATGTATTCGTTTCTCTACATTCTAATTCAACATAGTAGCTTCATATGTCGTACCTTGTGTGGAACTCTTAAAACAATGATGTAATGAAAATCAAATGTATGACAATTCGTAACCATCTACATAGTACTAATACCTCTGACATGCATTTTAAGTGAAATTTCATACGAGTATTATAGGAAGATCCCACCTTTCATCATCAGAAATCATCTGTATCTGAATTACTGGAAACACTCAAATAGTTCTTCAGCGTAGCAGATTTTATCACAATGGGCATGGAAACACTCAGATAAGGAACGAAATCTGCCCCTAAGCATTTGCATAGTCTATGCCATGCCTGCAACAGAATCAAGTGTACAAAAACCCATAATGTCTCTGGTGTAAATTAGCCAAAAAAAGATTAAAAAAAAAAAAAAAAAAAAGTTGCAGAAAATTTGAAGTGTATCAACATACTTGCAACAAGAGGCACCTCATTGGATCTTCTACCTCCATGTCGGTTTCTTGCAGTGAAATAGGCGCAGTAGTGACCTAAAATCACACAGCGTTTCAATGCAGTGTCCAAGCTTAAGTGCTGTTGATAGTTTCATGCTGTATGACATGTATTTTTTCAGCTTCTTTAAAAGAACTGAATCGAATCTCAGTCTTTAAAAGAAGTTGGTACATGCTTGAGTTTACAAGATATTGCTGTAGGGATAAATGGCTTGAATTTACAAGATATTGCTGTAGGGATAAATGGAAGTCGAATATTCCTGATTTCTAATCATATATAAATTAATTTTCGCTGAACTGAATGGTTTAAGTACTGGTCTCTATGTGGTTCTAACTTAAAGTCTAAAAGTTCACTTCGTTGGCAAAACGCCAGCTCGAGGAAACAGTCCACATTTATATAATGCCAGCTTAAAGGAAATGAAAAGATAGAAAATGTATTCACCTTTTCAGCATAATCAAGGATTGCTAGATTTCCAACAGCCATTGTTATCATGGTAAGGCATTCCAAGGATTTGGCCAGGAGCATGGGACTTGTATCTTTAGTAGCAGTTAGCAAGATAACTTTCAGATAAGGCATTATAGAATCATATATGTATGCAGAGTCCTCCTGCAGTATCCAGGCAAATGAAGTTTGGAACACCAGAGGTTGAAAAAAAAAAAAAAAAGCTCTTTTTGAACCCCCGGCAATAAAGTACCTTTGATGAAATAGCTAAAGAGGCTAAAGTTTCCATAGCTGCTTCTTTCATCATTGTCATTCCTCTCTAGAATACAGCAGGTTACTTTTAAATATGAAGCCAAATCACATTAGAGATATCACTGATAAAAGCTTATGTCATTACTCTTACAGACACACATCAGGCACAAGCATTATGTTATTACTTTTATACACGTGGACGGATAAATATGTTGTAGATTGGTAAAGGTAATATACCTGTAGAAACCCGACTAGTTTACTCACTATCTTGTGCAGGTAAGGTTTCAAGACATCCGCACTGCAATTGTGACTGAACAACAGTTTTGTTGAAGTTGCACGTGTCTATACAGAAGAGAAAATATTAGTAGCCAACCATATGTACTTTTCAATGGATGAGTTTGCTAAGTCAATTAGTTCAGATGCTAAAAGCTAAAGGTAAGTTATACTGTCTGTAAAATCAGGCCAAGCCAAGCATTAGAAGATGGTAACTCACAAATTCTCAATTAGAGAACAATAAGTTAATACATTGGTCATATGTCATTAACAAGATGATATAACAGTGAAACATGAAGGGCTTAAAGATATTATGACATAGTAAACATGTTAGGGGATCCAAGAATGCCATCAAATATCAGCGTAGGATATTCATTGAAGGTAAGCCTATTTGTAAATTCTCGAATAGAAGGCTTTCTGCATAAGGTAAAAGGATACAGCCAAAAAGAAGATGTGAAGTACCTGCAACCTGGGATAATCAAAATCATCCAATACTTCAATCAAAGCTGGAAGGAGCTGCTGATGATAATGCTCTTGAAAATGCGGGCTCAAATACTTTGATAGGTGACCAATTGCACGAATTATCGCCCATCGCACTTGAGGGTGCCCATCATGTATTAATTTCTTCACAATAGTCTCTACGAGCTGCTCCATATCCTTTGAGCATATTTCTATTACCTTTGAGCATCCCTCTGAAATAAGCCCAAATGCAGTAACAGCAGCATGGCGAATTTGCCAATCTTCATTATGCAACAAGTTGAACAAGCTCGAAGGGCAACTAGGCACAATTATGCAACAAGTTGAACAAGCTCGAAGGGCAACTAGGCACAATTACATTTTCCCCTAATGCAATCGCTAGCCTATCCAATCTCTCCATAGCATAACCACAAGAACTAAACTCCCCTTCATTTTCATCATCACTAGTTGCATTTCCCCAAGAAGGATCATCATCAATATCCACCAACATATCAATCAACACAAGAAGCAATTTCGATTGATTAACCGTTTGCATCATCCCACATCCACTCTCCCTATCCTTAGCAACAGTAACAACAAACTATATAGCAAGTTGCCTTAAACTTTCCACTAAGTCCAAATTCTCAGCTACCCTAACCATAGACTCGAAAACAACATCAAATTGAACTTTAAAAAACGCTGTTTCCACCCCAGCTAAAACAATCAAATCTTCAAGAAGACTACAAACAAGAACCTCCTCACCAAGTGCCATAAACAAAGTCATTATAACATGCCCTAAAAGACCATAAAACTTGGAATAACTCGAAGGGGTCGCGAAATACAACATCAACTTCACAGATGCTCTAGCAGCAGCAACCCCACATCGATGATCTTCCGACACAGTAGGCATAAGGGTCTTAAACCCCTCAATCAAAACATCAACATAAAGTACAAAAACCTCAGGACATTTTGGTATCAAATCATTCCATAATAGCAAAGCGCCTAACTTCCTATTCCAAGAACTCGAACCCAAGTTCCTAAACATAAAGTAAAGCAGAACATCCCATTCATTTTCCTTGAAAAGCAAACACGCTAAACTCGATACACAAGAACAACAAGCCTTGAGCATTTCATAATCTGTTTCAAGCCAAATCTTGTAATTCAAACCAATCTTTAAATCATTTCGTGTAGTTGGCGAAAGATTAGTCCAAAGGCGTGGTAATGTATCACTTAAAATATCGTAACATCGAATACCTGGATTTTTCGATAACGGGGTACTACGTTGAACTGTTTCGAAAAGTTTCTGAACTAGAGCATTTGGGTAGTTTTTCTTGGTGTAATTGAGCAGAGTTTCTGCTTGTTTACGAAGATTATCGTCATCGTTATGGAGATGATTTAGAAGGTTGATAACAGGATATGAACCGGGTCCGAATAGTTTTCTTGCTGATTCGGGTGTAGCCATTGAAGAGAGCTTTCAAGAACTGTAATGTAAGGAAGTTAGTTTTTTTTTGTTGCGAATGAGTTTTGGCGGGTGTTAGAACTTTGAATATAGAGAATATATTTGTTGTATGGCGGTTGATT